>NC_140014.1:28481880-28540087 GCF_964263955.1 Coregonus lavaretus
CTGCATTTGATTCCGCCACTGCACCTACAGCACGCCCTGACAGAATAATACACCACCTATGGAATCAGCAGGAGCCGCAGCAGCCCAGGCGACTCTGGAGGACAGGGTCCGGGAGCAAGGGGACCAGATCCTGCAGATGGGGACCGCACTGCAGGAGGTGATCACCACCATCCGAGGCTGGGGGACGCCTCCACCGCCACCCTCCGTGCCAGCACCATCGGCCAGTCAGCCTAGTCCCGCACCAGAACCCCGAGGAGTCCGACTCTCGCTCCCGAGGGCTTACGAGGGGACCGCGGCCGGGTGCCAGGGTTTCCTTCTCCAGGTGGAGCGGTACCTGGCCACCGTGCATCCGGCGCCCTCGGGACATGAGAGCGTGTCCGCCCTGATCTCCTGCCTGTCCGGGAAGGCGTTGGAATGGGCCAACGCGGAGTGGAGGAGGATCGACGCGGACACCATCACGTACAACGAGTTCTCCCGCCGCTTCAAGGCGGTGTTTGACCATCCCCCGGAGGGGAAAGCGGCGGGGGAGCGTCTGGTCTTCCTCCGGCAGGGGAGGAGGAGTGCTCAGGAGTTCGCCCTCGAATTCCGTACTCTAGCGGCAGATGCAGGGTGGAATGATCGGGCCCTCGTCGATCACTACAGGTGTAGTCTACGAGAGGACGTCCGTCGGGAGCTGGCCTGTAGGGACACCAGCCTCACGTTCGACCAGTTGGTCGACATGTCCATCAGGCTGGATAACCTGCTAGCTACCCGCGGGCGTTCCGAGGGGGGTCCGTCCATTTCACCCTCCAGCGCTTCCGAGCCGTGCCCCATGGAGCTCGGGGGCGCTGGCGCTAGAGAGAGGAGGGGTCGGCTTACTAGGGGGTCCATCCCTTGCACCAACTGTGGTCGGGGAGGACACACCGCGGCTAGGTGCTGGGGATGGCCTCCTAGGGGAGAGGACAACAGGTCCCGCACTGGGGATTCCCTCCAGGTGAGTAGGCGCCCCACTCACCCAGAGCTCTCTGTTGCACATTTTTGTATGCCTGTGCGTTTTCCACAGGTAGCACCTCATTCCCAGCATAAGGCGCTGGTAGATTCAGGCGCGGCTGGGAATTTTATTGATAAAAAGTTTTGTTTAGCGTTAGGGATTCCCCTTCTTCCTGTTGATGTTCCTTTCCCCGTTCATGCCCTAGATAGCCGTCCGTTGGGTACGGGCTTGATCAGGGAGGTCACGGCGCCACTTAGGATGTGTGTGCAGGGGGGTCATCAGGAGATGATTCAGCTATTCCTGATTGACTCTCCTGCGTATCCGGTGGTGCTGGGCATGCCCTGGTTGAGTACCCATAACCCATCCATTTCGTGGCAGGAGAGGGCTCTGATGGAGTGGTCTGCTCAGTGTGTGGGTAGATGTTTGGGCGTTTCCGTAGGGGCTACCTCGGTGGAGAGTCCAAACCAGGTGCCCGCATTGCACGTTCCCCCTGAGTATGGGGATTTGGCTATTGCGTTTAGTAAGGCGAGGGCGACGCAGTTGCCGCCCCATAGGCAGGGAGATTGTGCGATAGACCTCCAGGCAGGAGCTGCGCTCCCACGGAGCCATGTGTATCCTCTGTCTCAAGAGGAGAAGAAAGCTATGGAGACTTACATAGACGAATCTCTGAGACAAGGATACATACGGCCTTCCACTTCCCCTGCGTCCTCGAGTTTCTTTTTTGTGAAGAAAAAGGATGGTGGTTTGCGCCCGTGCATCGATTACCGTGGTCTCAATCAGATTACGGTGAAGTACAGTTATCCACTCCCGCTGATTGCGACCATGACTGAGTCGTTGCATGGGGCGCGTTTCTTCACTAAATTAGATCTCAGGAGCGCGTACAACTTGGTGCGCATCAGGGAGGGCGATGAATGGAAGACAGCCTTTAGTACCACCTCGGGCCATTACGAGTATCTGGTCATGCCATACGGGTTGATGAACGCTCCGTCAGTTTTCCAATCATTCGTGGATGGGATCTTCAGGGACATGCAGGGGCAGGGGGTGGTTGTGTACATTGATGACATTCTCGTGTACTCGCCTACCCGTGTCGAGCATGTGGCCCTGGTGCGTAGAGTGTTGCGGAGGCTGGTGGAGCACGACCTGTATGTGAAGGCAGAGAAGTGTCTGTTTTTCCAGGAGTCGGTCTCCTTTTTGGGGTATCAGTTGTCTGCGTCAGGGGTGAAGATGGAGGTAGACCGGGTGTCGGCCGTGCGTAATTGGCAAACACCAACCACTGTGAAGGAGGTGCAGCAGTTTTTGGGGTTTGCAAATTACTACCGGAGGTTTATCCGGGGTTTTGGACAGGTGGCAGCTCCCATCACGTCTCTTTTGAAGGGGGGTCCGGTGCGTCTGCAGTGGTCGGCCGAGGCGGACAGGGCGTTTGGGAGGCTGAAGGACCTGTTTACCTCAGCCCCGGTGCTGGCGCATCCGGATCCCTCTTTGCCGTTCCAGGTAGAGGTGGACGCGTCAGAGGCCGGTCTAGGAGCCGTGCTTTCACAACGGTCTGGCGCGCCACCTAAACTCCGCCCCTGTGCTTTTTATTCTAAGAAGCTCAGTCCGGCGGAGCGGAACTATGACGTAGGGGACAGGGAGCTGTTAGCCGTGGTACAGGCCCTAAAGGTGTGGAGGCACTGGCTTGAGGGGGCTCAACACCCTTTCCTCATTTTGACGGACCACCGTAACCTGGAGTACATCCGGGCGGCGAGGAGGCTGAACCCTCGCCAGGCAAGATGGAATATGTTCTTGACCAGGTTTACTTTTAAGATCACGTACATCCCTGGGTCACAGAATGGTAAGGCAGATGCGCTGTCTCGGCGGTATGACACGGAGGAGAGGTCCGTGGAGCCCACTCCCATACTGCCGGAGTCGTGTCTGGTGGCACCGGTAGTGTGGGAGGTCGATGCTGAACTCGAGCGGGCGTTACGCACCGACCCTAGTCCACCACAGTGCCCGGAGGGTCGGAAGTACGTTCCGCTCGAGGTTCGGGATCGATTGATCTATTGGGCTCACACGTCACCCTCCTCTGGACATCCGGGTATCGGCCGGACAGTGCACTGTCTTAGTGCCAAGTACTGGTGGCCCACGTTGGCAAGGGATGTGAGGGTTTATGTTTCCTCCTGCTCGGTGTGCGCCCAGTGTAAGGCGCCTAGACATCTGCCTAGGGGTAAGTTACTACCCCTGCCCGTGCCACAATGACCATGGTCCCACCTCTCGGTGGATTTCCTTACTGACCTTCCTCCTTCACAGGGGAATACCACTATACTGGTCGTTGTGGACCGGTTTTCTAAGGCCTGTCGTTTGCTCCCCATGCCGGGCCTTCCTACCGCCCTGCAAACTGCCGAAGCCCTATTCACCCATGTGTTCCGGCACTACGGGGTACCCGAGGATATTGTGTCTGATCGGGGTCCCCAATTTACCTCCAGAGTCTGGAGGGCCTTTATGGAGCGGTTGGGGGTCTCAGTGAGCCTCACCTCGGGTTACCACCCGGAGAGTAATGGGCAGGTGGAACGTGTAAACCAGGATGTGGGCAGGTTTCTTAGAACATACTGCCAGGACCGGCCGGAGGAGTGGGCAAGGTACGTTCCCTGGGCCGAAATGGCCCAGAATTCCCTACGCCATTCCTCCACTAACCTGACCCCTTTCCAATGTGTGTTAGGTTACCAGCCGGTTCTGGCACCCTGGCAGCAGAGCCAGATCGAGGCTCCTGCGGTGGATGAGTGGGCGAGGCGCTCGGAGGAGACATGGAAAGCTGCACACGTCCACCTGCAGCGGGGCCTCCGACGTCATAAGGCGAGCGCTGATCTCCACCGCAGTGAGGGACCGGTGTACGCACCTGGTGATCGAGTCTGGCTCTCTACCAGGAACCTGCCCCTCCGCCTGCCCTGTCGGAAACTGGGTCGGCGGTTTGTAGGGCCATTTAAAGTCCTGGGAAGGTTGAACGAGGTGTGTTATAAATTACAGCTACCTGTTGAATATAAAAGTATTAACCCCTCGTTCCATGTGTCCATTCTCAGGCCGGTGGTAGCTGGCCCACTCCAAGACAGTGAGATCAGGGAGACTCCTCCGCCCCCATTGGACATCGAGGGGGCACCGGCGTACTCCGTGAAGTCCATCTTGGATTCGAGACGTCGGATGGGGGGTCTCCAGTATCTAGTGGAGTGGGAGGGGTACGGTCCGGAGGAACGGTGCTGGGTGCCGAGGGGAGACATTTTGGACCCGTCTCTCCTGACGGAATTCCATCGTGGGCACCCGACGCGCCCGGCTCCGCGTCCTCCGGGTCGTCCCCGAGGCCGGAGTCAGCGCACGTCTGGAGCCGCGCGTCAAGGGGGGGGTACTGTCACGGTTTCGGCCGAGGCTGCCTCTCTCCCTTGTTCGGGCAGGCTTCGGCGTTCGTTGTCTCCGGAGTACTAGCCGCCACCGTTGTATGTTTCATGTTCGTTTGCTTTTGTCTGAGTGTTGTCACACCTGTTTTCAGTTAGTGTCCTATTTAAGTCCCGTTGTGTGTGTCAGGTGTTGTGTATTATTGTTTGTGTCAGACGTGTTTTCGCTCGGTTGAGCTTCTCTCCACTGCGCTGGAGTTTTCGCACCTGTTTGTGCGCTGTTTTGTTTCCATTTCGCCTTCGTGCGTATTTCGCCTTCGGGCAAGTGTTGTCCGTTTGCCGTGTTTCGGCTCAATACAAGTCTATTGGATTATCCGTCTGCGTCCTGCATTTGATTCCGCCACTGCACCTACAGCACGCCCTGACAGACTCGAAATTGAGCTCAGGTGCATCCTGTTTCCATTGATCATCGAGGCACAGATCTGGGGAAGGGTACCAAAACATTTCTGCAGCATTGAAGGTCCCCAAGAACACAGTGGCCTCCATCATTCTTAAATGGAAGAAGTTTGGAACCACCAAGACTCTTCCTAGAGCTGGCCGCCCGGCCAATCTGAGCAATCGGGGGAGAAGGGCCTTGGTCAGGGAGGTGACCAAGAACCCGATGGTCACTCTGACAGAGCTCTAGAGTTCCTCAGTGGAGATGGGAGAACCTTCCAGAGGGACAACTATCTCTACAGCACTCCACCAATCAGGCCTTTATGGTAGAGTGACCAGACGGAAGCCACTCCTCAGTAAAAGGCACATGACAGCCCGCTTGGAATTTGCTTAAAGGCACCTATAGACTCAGACCATGAGAAACAAGATTCTCTCGTCTGATGAAACCAAGATTGAATTATTTGGCCTGAATGCCAAGCGTCACGTCTGGAGGAAACCTGGCACCATCCCTACGGTGAAGCATGGTGGTGGCAGCATCATGCTGTGGGGATGTTTTTCAGCGGCAGGGACTGGGAGACATGATCGAGGCAAAGATGAATGGAGCAAAGTACAGAGAAATCCTTGATGGAAACCTGCTCCAGAGTGCTCAGGACCTCAGACTAGGGCGAAGGTTCACCTTCCAACAGGACAACGACCCTAAGCACATAGCCAAGACAACGCAGGAGTGGCTTCGGGACAAGTCTCTGAATGTTCTTGAGCGGCCCAGTCAGAGCCCGGACTTGAACCCGATCGATCATCTCTGGAGAGACCTGAAAATAGCTGTGCAGCAACGCTCCCTATCCAACCTGACAGAGCTTGAAAGGATCTGCAGAGAAGAAGGGGAGAAACTCCCCAAATACAGGTCTGCCAAGCTTGTAGCGTCATACCCAAGAAGACTCAAGGCTGTAATCGCTGCCAAAGGTGCTTCAACAAAGTACTGAGTAAAGGGTCTGAATACTTATGTGAATGTGATTTCAGTTAAAAAATATTAATAAATTAGCAAAAATTTGTAAAAACCAGTTTTTGCTTTGTCATTATGGGGTATTGTGTGTAGATTGATGAGGGGGGGGGGGAACAATTTAATCAATTTTAGAATAAGGCTGTAACCTAACAAAATGTAGAAAAAGTAAAGGGGTCTGAATACTTTCCGAATGCAGTGTATATTTATTTAAGGAAGTTATCTCTTAGAATGTCTTTGTAATATTTAAACTTTTGTTACTGTAGATAATATGTATCATGTTGTCGTTTAAGGTAAATCATTGATTTGGATAAGCCACTGAATTCGGAGTACTTTCTGTGGCTTGTCTGCTGGAGGCGTGTGTGTGTGCGCCAGTGTGCGTGCCAGTGTGTTTGTGCCTCTGTGTGTGTGTGCCACCCACATGTCCATGTTCGCCGACCGCTAGAGAGACCCAGCGACATGTAGCCCCCTGGCCTCCTCTCCCTGGGGCTAAAATTACCCCCACAGGAATGTAAACATAGTGCAGAGTAAGCAGACTACATTCTGTGGACATTTCGCCCTGCATCGTCAGTCTCTAAATACCCAGGCTACCCAACCTAACCCGGGCCTGTCCCACATGGAACCAGAGACGAGGGTTGACACAGCATGGTGGCTCTGTGCAGAATGTCGGCTGACTGCTAACTCCTATCGAAGCTAGCCAGACTAGACCACGTTCCAAAGCTTACTGTCAAGGAGTGGATGGATGATACCACTCTAGCCTACATCTGTTTGAAGAAACAGTTGAAGAAAAAGTCCCCTTTTTCTTTTCTTTTCTCTCTCTCTCTCTCTCTCTCTCTCTCTCTCTCTCTCTCTCTCTCTCTCTCTCTCTCTCTCCACCCCTTCTCTTTTCGTCTCAGAAATGGGCTTGCTCGCAGCACCGATTCATTAGGTGTGTGGAGTAGCTGTAAGCAATAGGGGCTGGAAGGAGAAGTTCAGATGGCTGAGTGCTGACATGTTGATTTAGTAGTGGTAACGCGATTGTGCACTTCCAAAGGTGCTGACTAGGACGAAAGCCAGGCCTGGTTTCTCCCAGGGAGACTCTAGGAGGGCTGCACTCTAATTTTGGGTTCGCCTTCTCGGAGATGGAAAGGCCTCTGGGCCTCCAGACAACAAACATTCACACCTCCCTATGTGCTGCTATTGATTCAGCCTTCATTGAAGCAACAGAGGGGGATTGAATATGTGACACGCTTACCTTGATGCTGCTCTGACAAAGGGCTTAAAGGGATACTTTGGAATTTTGCCAATGAGGCCCTTTATCTACTCCTGGATTCCATTTTTTATACATAATCTTCAAGCATGAATAAGTAAAATACTGACCTTTTTACTCATCACAAAATGTAAATTAATGCCAGTAGCTAGCCATAGACTTCCAGTCTTTGCGCTAACGCTAGTTAGCAATGGCTCACGAAACTACCTCAAACTTCCTTCATACTGGAGACATAGTTCATCTGACTCTGGGGATGTAGATAAAGGGCCTCATTGCCAAAATCCTGAGGTATTACATTTACATTTTAGTCATTTAGCAGACGCTCTTATCCAGAGCGACTTACAGTTAGTGAGTGCATACATTTTCAAACTGGCCCCCCGTGGGAAACGAACCCACAATCCTGGCGTTGCAAGCGCCATGCTCTACCAACTGAGCTACACGGGGCCCACCAAGACTGTTCCTTTAAGCTCTGTGTATTGTGCATATTGTTTCACAGGCAGGAAATGCAAACATCCAAAGCAAGCTGAGTGAGTGGCGTGGTGAGGCCAAGGCTGAGGCGGATAGATCTATTCCATGTGTGTGATTTGTCTTGAGTTCCTAAAGTATGCTACAAGCCTATCAGCAGCATGAGGTCAGGTCAGGCCCTCTGAGACCAGACCAGGGCTAGACCATGGACGCTGTGTGTTTATCTCTGCAGATTAGTGGGAGGTAGAGAACACACACACACATGCAAGTACGCACACAGCCGTATAACCTCATACACACACACACCTATACACTCTCTGAAACACACTTGTATACACTCTTGCACCCCACGCACACACACACACAGACTCACACACAGTTACCTACTTTCCTCTGTTGGAGCCATCAGTGGTGCGGTGCCCAGGCAGCCCCAGCAGGGCCAGATTGGGTTACAGTCCAAACTGTTGTTGATTAGGGCCGTGGCTGTAGAGGGGGCTCATCCCAAATTGAAAACACATTAGCAGGCAGGGTTAAGGGCAGGATTAGGGCCGGGGCCTAGAGCTGTGCCGGAGCACAGCAGAGCGGACACAAAATGGACGCCTTTTCGCTGGGTTTCCCCAGAGACAGGCGGTAATTATCGTCCGGGGCTGCTGGGAGTTCACAATAACAGGTTAAAGGAGTGTGTATCCCCCTGACACTGTCGTCCTCCTCTCTGTCTGCGACGCTCCCCACCCAGTACCACGGGACACTTCCTGTCTCTGAGCGGGGCTTAGAGACATGGGGATTCATCAAAGAGCCGAGGGGGGACTGTATACATCTCACAGTTAGCACAAGGGTCTGTGTTTGGTTTTGGAGCTTAACAGGCCTTGTCTGAACACAACGAAAACATATCAGACTGCTTCTTTTTTTCTCCCTCTTCAGCTTTTTTTAAAGGCTTTATTCGTCTTCTGTTTTCATACTTGATGTTATTGAATATTCCAAATGTATTAGATCATCTTGAAGCATGAATAAGTAAAATACTGACCTTGTTACTCAACATAAAATGTATGTGTTCAATAAAACGACACTCCGGCACAGAGATTAAACTGGTCCTGGCTGTTGGAGGTGCTACTCTTTGTTACATTAGAGACATCATTCATGGAACAAAATGAGGTCCTGTAATAAAATGCAATCTAAATGCATCATCTCCTAATGAATTCCTACTGAGCATGTCATAATGGAAGGGGTTGGTCAATTCTGGTGATGTAGAGAGCCATTCAGAGGTGATAGGGAACACATCTCTGGGAAAGATCAGGTGAACTCTAAGTCACCTGACACTTGATCCAGTGAGTGAGGGAGAGGAGGAGAGAGCGATGAAAGCGAGCGAGTTGGAAAGAGAGAGATGGAAAGGGTGAAGGAGCGTGAAAGAGAAAGGAGAGTCCTATGCAGCCACAGTGGATGGATGAATGTTTGCGCTATATTGAGTGTTTTGTGCTTTCTTTTTTGTTGTTGATGAAAACATCATGGTAGGTTGTTGATGAAAACATCATGGTAGGTTGTTGATGAAAACATCATGGTAGGTTGTTGTATGGTAGTGTTTTAAGGGCCAGCCCCGCTGCTCTGAACACAAACCAGCCAGGACCAGACCGCCAGTTGTTTGGTTTTGCTCCGCAGCCAAAACAGGGGAGTGTGTGTCAGAGCGCGTTGGACCGTAACGCAACAGATCTGAGCGGGGTCCGACCCACACACACACACATTGGTCGCCATGATATGCGACTCTACTTGAGGTTGGGTACGTGCTGAGTTAATGGTCGCACTAAGCATTAAACATGCATTGAGACCTCTGCGTCACAGGGTTGACTATGTTTGGTAAGCATGATATTACACATGCTGTGCTAACACAGACCAAATGTGAACGACCACCTCGATTCGGTCTTATGTAGCAAAATGTGAAATGGTGTTTTTTACATTGGATAAAAGTAGAGACAGAGCTAGAAAATGGTATATCATACACTGCAGTTGAGGAACAATGGGAAAGTAATTCTGCTTTGAAAGTTGATAAACTTCTAACCCCACTTTGAGAAAATGGCCCTTGAATGTTTTGGTACACCTACTGGAGAGCTCTTCTTTGTCTACACCCATTCAGCATCGTTCACACCCTGTTAAGCCTTAGTCCTACTCATCTCTTTAAGGATTAACATGTGTGGCCATGTGGTAAACACACGCTATATCAAATCAAATCAAAGTTTATTTGTCACATGCACAGGATACAGAAGGTGTAAACGGTTCAGTGATAGTACTTGCATAGTAGCAATATCAAAACAGAAAGTGTCCAGATAAAAATATTTTATAAATATTTGATCATTATTAGATAAGGTTTACCCGACCTACTTGTCTAAATTGATGGGTCATGTGAAGGAAATGCTATAACCACCCCTCACCCACATCTAGCTAAATGGATGGGTCACTATTGTCTAGACATGTACACATGTTCATGAAATACAATCGATGGCCATAATCACCCCCAGACACACCTGCTAATTTGATGGGTCATGTTATAATCCGGCCGAAGTGGAGTATTTTGTTTAGACATGTAGCTAGCTAGCTAATCAATGATCTGGCATAACCCCAACTCATACTACTACCAATACAAACATTGTCATAGCTGTAGTATGAATCTGCAGGTAGCTAAAGCTAACAAACTAGGTTCAACGTTAACATTAGGCTATGACTAGCAATGCAAATGGATTTCTGATTCGAATAATATTACTACACAGTACATACACGTAATGTTAGCTAGCGAGCCAGCAAGCTAGCTAACGAACAGTGTGCTTTAACTTGCAATAAAAATGACTTTCTGACAAAATTAGAAACTTACATCTGGAAAATGTAGCTAGACTCTTACCCATATACATGGATGAACGCTTCACGGCAGACTGGAACCATTTAACTCAGTTTTGTTTGTAGCTACATCTTGTTTGGCCAGCTTTGCGTCAAGTCACTCCGGTTCACACTGACCGTGGCGTGTGCAGAAAGTAGGCCATCACTTTTTCCTACTGATCTGTCGATAGCGCCTGCTAAATTCACGGCATCAATGTTGTTGAGAAAAGTAGCAACACTTTTGTAGTTCTTGATGGCTAACGTTTTATCTTTCAAAAACGGCGCTGTAGAAAGGACTGTCAACATATACTGAACAGCTCACGTTATAGACAGAAGCGTGCTACATGGCAGACCAATCCAAACTCATCTCCCGGCATGTCCAGCCCACATTATCTCAGCCAAACATGGCTAGTGGGAAGGTTCCTGTCTTTTTCCATGGCTAAACCAACTAGGCTCGTAATGTAACAATTGTATTCGTATTTATGGATGGAATACAAGTTTGTTATTAAGGCACATGAAAGTTCACATGTTACAGAAGGCATTTCTGCCCCAAAACGCATTTTGATCAAAAATAAATGTTTACATTCAAATGCTGCTCCTGCCAAGTAGTGACATGCGACATACGCCTAGTTTCCTGAAACGAGTCACAAATGTTCGGAAAGTACAGCTACAGTATAGTATGGTTTTCCACTGCACCAGCTAGGTTAAACCCATTCTGCAGAAAACGTGTCTATAGGAATATACGTTCGTTTTGCACATTATTTCATACAGTGGTCATCAGGGCTCTCATCCATAGGCAGACAGGTCCGGTGTATCCATTAATGAACCTCATAGAATCATCATCATTACGATCATCCACTGAAGGAGCTCCACCTCCATCCACTTCTCCCCAGCTAGCACCGTGCCAGCTTTACTAGATGAGTCTAAATCTGGCCCTCCATCTCTTCAGCTGTTATTACAGACATGCCTGGCCTGCTGGTCATTACATGTCTCAGTCCCACTCTCACCCATAGAGGCCAAGTGATTAATACACCAGAGCAGGGTAATGAGCTTTAGCAGTCTGATACAATTATAACATCCAGAGTCGACTAGAGACAAGCCTCTTTACTCTGTGTATTAACCAGGTTATCAATACAGCTGCTTGATAGGGTTGTGAGCGGTGATAGGGGTCTGTAAGTGGCATAGGGTTCAACACGGTGATGGGTTGGTGGGAAGATGATCGTTTTAGGAAGGTGATAGTGCAGTATGAGAGGATAGGGAAGCGTTCTAGAGTTAAAGCAGATAGTGGGTCTAGATTTGTGTAAGGGCAAAAGGAGGTAATGAGTGTTTTTTCTGTCAGAAGTGGGATCCTGGCTGTCGGACCGTGGGGTAATGGGAAGGGATTTGGGGTTCTAAGCCCACCTACTGTATGTGTAACTCGCCAAACTATTCCGAAAGTCTATGCAATTTGTCATGTGTTCCATCGCAAACTGTCATAAACAAATCTCACAAGTATGCAACACTGAAAGCTCCCTGCTACTATCTAATCAACGCAACATTTACATTATCCCGCCCCTGGTTAGCCACTATTGGCTTAAAAAGCAAAACCTAACAACATATCTGCCAATACATTTCCAGCAATATTGCCCGTCTGTGCAAATGTTTTGTTTACCACGCCTGCATTTGTCCATCACTCTGTGTGTAGCCAGTTGATGTGAAAACCGTCTTGTGGGTTGACAAATACTTTCCTCAAAACCTTCTCAATTAAATGTTAACTGCAAAGTAGGCTTACCTGGCAGAAGTATATCATGAGTAAGTATAGCATTTCTGTCTATTATTTGTTATTTGCCATGAAATGAGCAGCAGGACTACAGAACCATCGCTAGACCAGCACATTAGACGGCACATTCCTCACTCGCTAGACGTGCAATTACATTTGTTAGTTTTCCTCCACACCTAAAATTGTCTTCGGATGTGATTTAACCATTGACATGGACTCAGAAGATCCAATTTCGTTGTTTCTCTATGAACAATTGTAATTTTGAGTGAAAAACTAAAAATATATACAACCAGGAAAAAAGACAACTGAGAACATCATTTGGAAAATATAAAACATAAGTTGGGGAAAAAATTGATTTTATAGGGTTCCCCCTTAGAGTTGCTAACCATTATTTTACCAGGTATATTGACAGAAAACGTGGTGGACTACTTTCTCTTGTACACTAAGGAACCGGGGAAGAGTTGCAGGAGAGAGGAGAAGAGAAGAATGTGCCTATTTGAATGCTAGAAAAAATTGAGTAGCTCACAACATGTATTATTCTTTTTTTTTACATAGATCTCATGCTAGAAAAGGTTGGAGACCCCTGCTATAGAGCATGAGCAGAGCTTTGACCAATGACAGGCAGGGTCAGAGGGCCCTGGGCAGGGGTCATAGGTTTGCGTGGTTTCCTGATAAAACTCCATAATCCCCTCTAATCTCCCTCGCTCCTATTGGCATCCTGCGCCGGTGGGCATAAATTACCCTTTCATCTCTCCATCTCCCTCTCCACCACCAACAGCCATAGAGGAAGAAGAACCACACCCGTGTCACGTCCCATTTCCAAACCCCATCGACACCAAGGGAGAGAAAGAGGCATAAAAACATATGGGAGAGTTACACCTGGCGGAAGCTGTTTTATTCTTTATTGCCCTCTATTCCGCCTTAATTACAGTGCTTGTGTAAGTTCGGGGGGCTCATTTGGAGGCCGATCGTTGGCTATGACCACCTTGTATTTTACATACCTGGGTGGAATTGAACGTTTCCAGCAGCATAAAGGAGGGAGGAGGAGGAGAGAAGAGGTGATTTGTGTTGTGTTCTATTCTTAGTTGCAGTGATGCTAATAACCAGGCTGGTGGTTGGCTGACTGTTCTGTTCACCTTGTGTTAGCAGGACATGGGGGGAGGGCTGTTTATTTACCGCCTGCTTTGTTGGAGGCCACCTCAATGGGCAGAATCAGCCCTTTAAATATCCTTTGGATAGGCCGGCGGAAGGGCCTTTTTTATCAGTACTGTGCTGTTATCATTGGGCTGGCTGATGCAGGCAGACATGCTTCCAGACTGGGCCATTGAAATATGCAGGCAGTATGTACAGACAGATGCAGGGTTCTCAATGAGGCCATATCGGCTCACTTGCAGGCCTTGAGTCCCCCCCTCCACCACCTCCCGCAACCCAGTTCAAGCCCTATTAATAAACAGCCTTTAATCAGCCACCCACAGCAACGACTGACCACTGCTGTGACAGCAAGGACCTGGCTGGCCATCTCTCTCTCTCTCTCTCTACCTCTCTACCTTTCTCTCTCTCTCTACCTCTGTCCCTCCTGTTCTCTCTGTCTTTGCCTTAGTTACTCTCTCACTCTTTCCCTAAAGGGGTTGAGCAGGTTCCAGACATGTATTTCAGGGGAGAGAGAAAAATAAAAGAATCCCTCTGACTTAGCTCATGTTTGGCAGCGTCTTTACCAGTTTACCTTGCGACCCCATGTATGGACCTGCGAACAAAGACGTCTTTATGGAGAGACCTCAAACCTGTAAAGTTCACTGTCATTTAGGGGCTTATGCTATCTGAATCATTGCAGGGCCATTTGTTGAAATGGTTTGGATGGTAATGTAGAATGAGGTAAAGGTGTGGTAACGTCAGGGGTAATTTTGTCTCCATTTAATTTAC
This sequence comes from Coregonus lavaretus, assembly GCF_964263955.1. Classification (NCBI taxonomy): domain Eukaryota; kingdom Metazoa; phylum Chordata; class Actinopteri; order Salmoniformes; family Salmonidae; genus Coregonus; species Coregonus lavaretus. The sequence goes on from NC_140014.1 coordinate 28,495,894, forward strand.
ACTGCGGCAGTAATTTATAAATAAAAGAGTGTCGAATAAATGTTGTTTTCTTGCCAAGATTTATCAGAGCACCGTCTCACTATTCTTGACACGTCAAATGAACATGGCTCTTTATTTTCTTTTGGAATGTTAAAGGTTGAAATAAAGGCATTGCTCTCTGACATCCAGGGACATTCACAGTGTGTGTGCTCACTGTGCTGCTGAGAACTGAGAAATAAAAGACAGATTTCTATAACTTTCTATTAGAGCCACTGAGGAGAGGCTGAAACTGACACTGTGTAGGGCTACAATTAGTATTTTAATTACGCTACGATTGTGTGTGTTAATATTCTGTGTGTTATGTGTCCGTGCTATTATATGTGCCTGTGTGTGTGGCAGGCAGCACTAATATTACTCTGTACACCTCCATTTGGGTCTTTTTTGTTGCTGAGTGCCGTGCTCTCATTAAGCTGTCGTTCTAAGCAGCATGGCACCTGCTTTAAGAGAGAACCAACACCACCCGCTCGTTAGCACTAACGACAGACAGCGCGCTTGGCAGCCTCAATCTCCGCCCCTCCCGACTCGTTAATCCAAGCGGCCCCACTTGCTGAAATTAGCTACATTTCACAAACAATTTCACAAACTCGTTAGGCAGTTAGGTGTTTATTGGAAGATCGCCGACTTTCCCCTGAGCGGTGTATAATACGCACCCGCTAGGTTAAGGAGAGAACCAGCCCACATAATAAGACACAATTACAGAAAAACTAGAGGCTCAAATTGGTTTCTAATTCATTACCAGACTCCTTTAGAGGAAGGTTTTTACGTTTAGGTTTCTACGTTTATATCAGTTTTTCTTTGTTCGTTGAAAATACTTGGACCCCTTTGTGCTCTCCAACCTTACTTGCTTAACCTCGACCCCACCTTGCGACCCTTGACCCTTTACTTACCTCACCACCTATCCTCTGTCAGCACCAGTGTTAATGTGCTAGGGCTAGGCCTTGCTCTGTGATTTTACTTTAAGGTCCTCCAATATTGACTCTTATTAATTCAAAGCCCATTTATTTTCTTTACGGTATGGTGACACTACTTCCCCTGTGTTTATAGTTTAGCTTGTTTCAATTTGTGCCTGGCCTCCCCTGACAAGCCAGGGACGTGATGTATCGTACGCCGCTGTACGCCTTATCTGTTGATGTACAGTTTTAACCTTTTCAGAAGGTTGCCTCTACTAACCGTTCCCCCCTCTCCTCCCTCACCCCACCCCCCTTCCCAAGTAGGGAATACATATTGTACAGGAAAGAGGAGCATAACCCCTTTTCCAAAGTCATCCAATGTAAATGTTTAGGTTTTGTTTCCATAACATTTCCATAAAAAGAGTTGCGGCCCGTGCAGTGGCTGGTTGAGATATAAGGGGGAAATGGGGGCCTGTGTGTGTGACTTTGCGGTGAACTTGCAGTGTGCATCTGTGGTCTTTCTCTGGGGCTGTTAGCTTTGACCTGTTCGTTCACTCACAGATACAAGGCCGTAAATCACACGCTGTAAAACAGGGAATGCAGGACGGTGGTGCAGGAGTATGTACTGCTTTTAGGGGCTGGTACAGGAAGCGGGAGGGTGTGTGTGTGTAGGCCTACATGTGTGGACGTGTATGTACTGTATGTGTCAGGCGGTTGAACAGGGATACATCATACATGCATTCCTTGAAAATGTAGCTGAAGGGTGATGTCATGACACCTGACTACCGCTGCAGGTTGTGGTTATTTACGTTGTCAAGATGCCTTGTTGTCACGCACATGTCAAAGGTCAACGAGAGGATTTATAATCACACCTATACAGTATCACCACCAGTACTGGGGGTAATGTGGTACAAAAGTAGTGTTATGTAATCAGATTACTTTTATCAATAACGGAGTAAAGTAACATGTTACTTTTTCAAATTGGGTAATATTATTACAGTTACTTTCAGAATCATGTCTCTACCGGGTGCGTGTTTCCATGATCCGATTTCGACTTGTTTCCTCATTTAGTTCTCAAGCGAGCGGAGAAAGGCTGTTTGGAGAAATGTCATGACAGCTGCTGTCCATAGAAATGTATAGAGGGACCTCATATCTTGCCATTGATCACTTCTGTGATAGCAAAGCCCAAAGCCCATAGAGGGCTTTCCCATCTAGTGGCAAGTGTGCCCTCTATACATCTCTATGGGTCTGTGTACGTGCGGTCTATAACCAGAACTGGCAGCTCGAGAGAAAGATTTTGAATGAAAAGATAGAATCTGGCTTACAGTATATATGGATAATGAAGCAGACTATATATAGTGCAGCACTTGTAGACTAGCACAGGAAAGCACCACCACAGATGAAAGGAGAAACTAGTGATCCAACCTGAGTTAGTAAGTAGCCTACCTTTGGTAGAGCGGCTTGCCTTGCTCCCTCTGACAGTCAAACAAATGGTGAGATTTATACCACCGTATACCACGGCTATGACAAAACATTTATTTTTACTCTTCTAATTACGTAGGTAACCAGCTTATAATAGCGATAAGGCACCTCGGGGGTTTGTGGTATATGGCCAATATACCACAGCTAAGGGCTGTATCCAGGCACTCCCTCGAGCGATATTGCTTAAGTATAACGCGTTACTTTCCACACAAAGTAGCATTGTAAAGTAGCACGTTACTTTTGTTAAATGTAACGAGTAATATTGCTTTTCCAAGTAACTAATCCCAACTCTGATCACCACACACATAACATATAAAACACACACACACTCACACACACACTCTTACTTCAGAGACCCCCAAGATCACACCCATACAGTATCACCACAGACATAACTTATAGTCTCTACTATTCTTAGTGTGAATGTTCCTATCCTTCTACAGGTCCCCTGTAGCTCAGTTGGTAGAGCATGGTGCTTGCAACGCCAGGACTGTGGGTTCGTTTCCCACGGGGGGCCAGTATGAAAAATGTATGCACTCACTAACTGTAAGTCGCTCTGGATAAGAGCGTCTGCTAAATGACATAAATGTAAATGTAATGTGTTGGTTGTGGTCGTTACTTCCAATAGGCTGTGATTGATGATTGATCGCGGAATCTTCCAAGGTTATGAAGGTTTTATGAACTTCCTGGTTCTTGCTCTGCAGCCCCTTTGGACAGCTCCCTGTCTGGCTCTTCAGAGACCCCAAAACACCCTTTACTATCTGAGGATAGAGTGTCGGGAACCAGACAGTCTTACTTCACTGTTCACTCCCAATCTGTTTTTGTGCGTGAAGGGGGCTGCTATCCCGAACCCAAAAGTTCAACTGTGACATGACTTTATGCATGGCAGCTAGAGTTCAAAGAATAGGTATGATCTGCACTACATAGAGGGGGCTACTGGCGGATCTTTGGGGTGTAATAAATAGCTTGAAAGATGATTTATCACATGTCAGGGAGAAGCATTGAAATAACACAGTGCTTCTCCAGCAAAACTGCCATTTTAATTGCTTCTGAGCCTTTTCAGTGGGGCTCAGGATATATGATGGGGCCAATAAAAAGAGCGAGAGAGAGAGACAAAACATTTGAATATTGTCTGAACTTGACTTTTCATAGGCAGCTTGGTGAGTTGTCATTATTCATATGGCTTTAGAACAACACTGTGAGCCAAGGCTTGCTGGCTTGCTGTCTGTCGGGACCTGGAGAGTGAAGCATGTAAATGAAACAGCTGGTCTAGCTTTAGTAGGGCAGTTCAGTTAGCCTCTTAGTTAATAATAATAATTTGGTGGGTGCTTATATTTGTCCTATTTCACACATGTACAGGTGTGTATTAACACGCATGTGTGAATTGTAAATGTCATTTTTGCATATCCCACTCTCCCTGAGACACCCTCGGAGAGTGGGGTCACGGCCAGGGTCTGCCATTATCAACGGCGACACTGGAGCACGTCGACAGATTTTTCTCATTGTCGGATCGGGGATTCGGACTAGCGACCTTTCGGTTACTGGCCCATCGCTCTAACCGCTAGGCTACCTGCAGCCTGTGAGCTCTCTCTGGGCACTGTGCACTGTACAGGACCCTTCCCATGACAGATAGGTTTCTGGGGCTGCCTGGGGATTTGTTTCTACTATGATTATTGTTATTTCAGTGCCATTGTAAGTTGATCCGGTGTGTATATCACTGTGTCAGTTGGATCTTATCGCACCGGCAGCTTTTTGTTTGATTCAGCACAAGTTTCCTGGACTGGGATCAAAGGAGTACATCTCAGAGAGCTTATCTCCTCCGTATATCTCTCACTCTCTAATTCACTGTCTCTGCTGCAACTGTCATGCTCCCCAAATCCAAAGTAAACAGCCATAAGCATATGGGATTTGGATGGAAAACTATCTGAAAGCTGCTTTAGTATCTCACTATAATGTCACTGTTCTGTTGATGAATGTCTTGCTTTGATAGCATGAACGTTAATGTATTTCTGCCTTCTCCCCCTCCATAGATTTGGTCCAGGACTGGTCATCTACTGGCATGGTTTCATTGGAGAGCTGGACAGCTGGACAGCCAGAGAGACAGAGGCATACTGCTCAAAGACTGCTTCCCCTGTGACATCGTGACCCTCTGCCACTGGACCAGTACAGCCATGACTGACTGACTGACCGGCTGACACTGGCCTGAGCAAGGGGAAGGAGGGGGGAGGGAGGGAGGGGAGAGGTGGGGGTAAGGAAGGGTATCCCAGAGCAGTGCAGAGGTGAATACGTGGATCCGGAAGCAATTTAGCTTTCCTGCGGCGCGAGACTACTGGCAAACATCTGCCCTGAACTCCAGATGAACCTCCCTCCATCCCCTCCTCTCTCTCTCTCTCTCTCTCTCTCTCTCTCTCTCTCTCTCTCTCTCTCTCTCTCCGTCAGCCAGCCCAGGGTCAGGCTCATACCTCAGTGCGAAAACAAGGCTGGGAGGTCTGTCCTAGTGCTGGTCAGCCTGTGGCCCCCACCGTAGCCCCGGAGGCCCCTGGAAGAGGACAGGAACAGAGTCAGGCCAGGGCAGGACATGCCCTTATGACACAGTGATCCCTGGCCCTCGTCACTCGCTCCTCTGCTCTCCATAGGCAGATAAGGGTGGTGGATTTTGGGGGAAATGGTGGCAAACGGTCACTCTGCAGGGGGCAAACAGATCACTTCTGATTGGCTTGGGACTTTTCTCTGACCTTTTGCCCTCTGGTTTTGAAAATGTTGTCTTTATGTTATGATGTGTCACATTGATAGGAGGAACATTGTCCTGCTCAAACAGGTTTATACATGTGAACATGTGTATCTGAATCTCTTATGGACCATATGTTCAGTCCTGTTGTTTCTCATTCTAAAACACTTATTGTGTAATTTTTGAATTATGAAATATTATCAAAGTTTATGAACAGGCACTCACACAAAGCACACTTCCATGTGCAGTATGTCCTGTAGGGGAGTCACAGCACCAAACTGTGTTGACGTCTAAGGTACATGTAGACACCTGATGTCCATGGAGTGGCTGAGTCTCCAGCAGGCGTTGTCTTTTGCTCATCTTTCCAGCCAGAGAGGGATCCTTTTACGAGCAGCTCCTAATGGAAGAAACATGGCTGAGCCAGGAGCAGTTGAGAGAGCAGCATATATTCACTGCCGATAAGGGGTTCTTCTCATCTCTGAAGAAGAGTATGAAGACAGAAAAGGGCGTGGCGAGTGGGGGTGCATTTACCCAAAATAGTAACTCATACAGTATGTGAAGCATCTTGTAGTAAATCATGGAAAGTTTTTTTTGAAGTCTTGAACCCAAAATACATTCATAAAACAACCTTTAAATGTATTCTTTATTTCATTTGCCATAGTATTTCCCCATTAAAATATAATTTCATAGTGCAAAGAACACAGATCAAACAGTAAAGTGTTGCATGATTTGTTGCCCTTCAACCTTTAGCCGGCTCCCATTCAGGCCTAGATCCCACCATGAGGAGACTGGGGGATCGTGGCTGGGTCAGTCAGGCCCCCTGCACCAAGCCCCCTGCTCCTACCTCAAGCCCCGGTACAAAACAACTGTCCCCAAGTGTCCAGTTAAACACTGCCTTATAGCCGGGGCCGTGGAATGCTTAGACATCACTTTACGACTCCTCTCGGACACAAAAACAAGGTTTTTCTGAACAGAGGGGAACATTTCAGTGAGCGGTGAATAAAGAAAGAAAAAAATTGTAAACAGCAGATTCAGTTCCTCTCAGGTTTCAAGCCTTCCTGCCATTGTTTTCTAAGATGGCTGTCTCGCAAAAGAGGAGCCGGGGTCAACCCTTATAAATTATTTTCTGCACACAATGCTAAACCAAATAGGGCTTTTTTTAAACCCACTTCAAAGGTTCTGGGTCAACCCATGCGTCAGCTGGAGAGATTTCCATGATGTGAGAGCAAATTTAGAAAAATGTTCCATCGGGTGACTTTGTGAAAGTTGACATCTTTATTTTGTGTTTTCCTTGCCCTTCTCTTGTCTGCTGTCTCTTTTTAGATTCATTGTTCTTGTCACAACAATGGGGCAGTGAAACGGCTCTCCAAATAAGGATGGTCTGGAGTGGAGGGCTTGCTTCCTGGGGCCAAGGGGGACCAGGACTCCCTGTGCTCTGGTATGTTGATAATGTGATCCTGATCTGAGATAGCCTGGATGAACAGAGAAACACACCACATGGCTCCATCCTATATGCCTAGATGGAGGAGCGAGAACGATCTGACTTGCTCCTTGTTGGTGGATGAGATGAGTCCCCCCCCCCCCCCCTCTCTTACAATGTGAATAACTATAAAATTAAAGAGTGGAGGTTCAGGGACTTTTTTGTAAAGGTGATCTGTAAATGATATCCATTTCTGCATTAGCTCTGCATTATATACTGAAATGCTTACACTTTTTATTAAATGAAATGCCGGAGTTGTAAGTTCCAGTAGAGCAGATGTTCGAACCACCAAACCAACTTTCTCAGAGGTCTTGGTTATTTATGGTGAGGGACCCCTGGCCTGTATCTGCCACAGGCATCATACTTCTCTTCCATGGGAGTCTCCCTGCCTGCTCAGCCTCTCCCCATCACAAAGACAGCCACCGATGGAAATATATAAAAGTTCAGACTGGTCCAAGCCAGGCCCAGATTAAACGTATGTTTTGGAGATGGGTCGAGTAACATCAAGGGGAATCGGTACTCTCTGTGCACAGGCCTCCAGTGGAAGCCGATATGTTAAGCACTTTTTTTTCATATTTTTGTTCGGTAACAGTAATCAAAGTTTATGATTCAAAGAACAAAAATGAATCAGGGGAAAAGCACAATGTTTTATTGGCAGTGTGGTGGAAGTCTGACTGACAGGATAAGGGGTTCAATGTGTGTTCGAAAGGAAGCTGGACAACTAGCACATCCAGGCCAATTGGTTGAAACTGAAAGGGGGGTAGAATGACTCACTGGCAGTGTGGGACAAGCAGAGGCAGTCCTCAGCTTTGGGAGAGAGAGAACTTCAGAGGGACGCTGATCGCCCTCCAAAAATTATTCCTGACGTGACCGGAGATTGCATGCACCTCAACGCTAGGCTACTCAATGCTCAGCCAGCCACTCAAATATCCCAAATTCTGTGACGGCCTTAAATGAGCAGCATGGAGTATCAGTTTAAGCCCTTCTGGTAACACAAGTCACTTCCCGTTAAAAATGACTGCCAGTTAGGGGAAACCCAAATATCTGGGATGGGGATACTATGTTAGAACGTTGGAAGGTGTTGACTGGGGATTCTTACTAAGTGCGGTATTGCATTTTAACTCAAGTGCCCATTTGTAAAAACAGTGTGCTTGAGGTGTAGCCATGGCTTCAAATAAATCCTAAGCACATATTTGGAGTTCCTCCGTGTGCGATGTGATACGCTGTGTGTCTACAGGCATCGTTTAGGGCCATGAAGTTCTTCAGGTTGAAGCTGATAGGCCATACATGAGCCATATTTACAGTGGCTATATTTGCTTGTCGTCTTTGATTTGTTCCCTTTGCTGTAAATTGTATTGACGTGGATGAAAAAGAAGAGGAGGTGGAGAGAAAGAAAGCAGTCTTTCAGTGGAGTGGTGGAAGGAGTGAGGGTTGGTTTGCGGTGGTGGTGGAGAGGAAGGGGTTAGGGGAGGTAGAGAGACAGCCTGCATGGAGGCTGCAGCATCGCCCATCTCAAAGGTCAGACTCCTTGAGTGGCATTTGGACTCTGACAGAGGTGACCCAGATACCGTGTCATCTCCCCTTCCCAGTGTGGGTCCATTCAGGCCTGGTGACATCCACCGGCCCACGCCAATGCACTGGAGGGGGGAGGGGGGTGGAATGCTAGCAGGGGTACAGAAGGGGTGAAGGGGAGAGGAAGGGAAGACAGGTAGGGGGTGGGGGGTATAGGTCTGTCTGACATTCTAAAAGATACAAAATATGAGGTAAGGGGGGAGGGGGGGGGGGGGGGGGGGGGGGGGGGTGGAATCTGATACAGGAAAAACAAATGCTGGCGCACCCTCCCACTAGTCCTCCGATTGTGAGCGCCACCGCCTGATGAGCGCTGTCACTGGCTTGTTAGTAAATGGTGGAGTGATGCTGACGCTGATGGTGGCCATGGAGACAGGGGAGGGGGTGGTGGTAATATTATTGGCTGTATCAACCACAGACTGTGATTAGTGATGAGAGCACAGAGCATAGCCTCGGACCTGAGACGGAGCCCAATTGGAACCCACTAATGCTGCTGACAGCAATGGGCCTGGTTTTCTGTACATGCTACATGCTGCATGCTGCACCACACTCAAGCTCATTCATAAATACATAGCCCGGCATTTGTCAAAACAAGCCCAATTATCATTTATCAGTGTGTAATAAATCATGGCCTGAGATCCTAACAACACTGAGATGAGACGACCCGCCATTATGTACTGCCCCTACTTCTTTTGGAACTGTTTGAAAAGGCAGATGTGATTTGGTTATTTTATTAAATTGTTGCCACAGGCAACATAATATTTTTGTGCTGGAAAATTGTGGAAGGGCAGGGGTGGAGGGATGGAGGATCGATGGAGCTAAGCAGGAGGCTAGCCAGAGGAGTGGAGAAATGGAGGGATGAGGGGTTGGACAGCAATTAACTTTTTCTGTGAGCGTCGGGTTGGCTCCTGTGCTCCCCGTCTGAGAAATAAGGGCAGTTTGTCACTATTAGAACTCATTTTCAGCCAAAACATTCCACCACCTCCATGTTCTTGAGTTCCATGTGACAGGTAAATAAATATACACCTCCACACCAACACATCCTGTATCTACTATAGTTGATGGGAGGTCACTGCACAGGCATTGATGGTGCCATTCATTTTTTGAGATGCAATGATGTCACAATGCGTTGGAGGGTTATGGGCCTAAAAAGACATGTTGCTGAGATGAAAATAATAAATTACTAATGTCTACATATTGGTTTGTTTTCATATCAGATCATGTAAACAATGGACGAATAATGACGTGTGATGTTCAGTAAAACTTCAATTAAACACAGTCTCAAATAGTCGCCTGTCCCTTTTAATAGCCAAGCATCGGCACACATTTCAGAAAATAAACGCCTGTTTCAAATAAATGCTGGGTCTAAATGAGTTGTTTACGAGTGAACTTCAGTGAGTACCATAAAGATTGCGTAAAATAACAAAAAGGAGAGCAACATCATTGCCATGGATGAAACAGCATGGATCTCACGCAACAAGATCTCATGGTCTCACTTCAGAATTTAACGTTTGTCCAGGGGGGCACAAACTTATATGGGTGAAGTGAAAGTCGGTAAGGGTTAAGATTGTTAAAACAGAAAAAATTAGACGCTAAGCATAAAAAAACTTGACGGTTAAGTTGCCCCTAGTGGACGGTATTGAAGGCATCTCCCAATGTCCTGGGGACCTGGACAAACGTGGAATACTGAAGTCTATCTGGTGTGATCCTTGCAAATATGGGGGATACAAGGTACAAAGAGTGAGAGAATAGTGCTGAAGCACGAATTTGGGGTGTATGATTGGCAGCGTAGTCTTTGCAAGTCTGATCTGGCTCAAATAGAAGCCTGTCTTTAATAAGTGTTGGTTGTGTTCAGTGATTGAAGCAAATAAACGCCCGGGATATTAATAGAAGTTTTACGGTAGCTATCTTATTCAGATGTCACAGCTCACTTAAACCCCATGGCCCTGTTGTAAAGGAGTTTTAATGGTCTGTTCCCAGTGGGTTAGAGAGAAACCCTAGCCAGGGCCATTCAGGTGTGCTGCAATAAAGTGCTTTTCACTTTCTGAAGACTTCCTGTCTCCAGTGGCATTCTCTGTTTCCTCCCCCACAGTCAGACAACAGGCTTTCTATTGGCCCAGCAACTCTGTATCACAACGGCCCAGTCCCCCAGGTATTGCTGTACCTAGACGCAGATAAGATAGCTCTTATTATTGGAGAAGAGAGGCTATCTGGATATTAACAGCAGTTGACACCCTCTTGTTGAGAAACAAGCCCTAATTGTTTGCCATTCATCAAGCTTTTTATCATTGTGGATGACTGTCTGTGTATTCAAAGTTTGGACACCACCCTGTTGCTAATGATTGCCACCAGCTGCGGTGATGGGCTAAAACAGTTATTGACTCCAGCTATTGCTTTTCAGCGCTGGAGCTTCCAACTGCTAACAGGCTCCTGCTACACTATATATACAAAAGTATGTGGACACCCCTTCAAATTAGTGGATTCGGCTATTTCAGCCACACCTGTTGCACACAGCCATGCAATCTCCATTGACAAACATTGGCAGTAGAACGGCCCGTACTGAAGAGCTCAGTGACTTTCAACGTGGCACCGTCATAGGATGCCACCTTTCCAACAAGTCAGTTTGTCACATTTCTGCCCTGCTAGAGATGCCCTGGTCAACTGTAAGTGCTGTTATTGTGAAGTGGAAACGTCTAGGAGCAACAACGGCTCAGCTGTGAAGTGGTAGGCCACACAAGCTCACAGAACGGGACCGGCGAGTGCTGAAGCGCGTAGCACGTAAAAATCGTCTGTCCTCGGTTGCAAAATTCACTACCGTGGTCCAAACTGCCTCGGGAAGCAACATCCACACAATAACTGTTCGTCGGGAGCTTCATGAAATGGGTTTTCATGGCCGAGCAGCCTAAGATCACAAGATCACAAGCCTAAGATCACCATGCGCAATGCCAAGCGTTGGCTGGAGCTCGCCACCATTGGACTCTGGAGCAGTGGAAACGTGTTCTCTGGAGTGATAAATCACGCTTCACCATCTGGCAGTCCGACGGATGAATCTGGGTTTGGCGGATGCCAGGAGAACGCTACCTGCCAGAATGCATAGTGCCAACTGTAAAATTTGGTGGAGGAGGAATAATGGTCTGGGGCTGTTTTTCACAGTTCGGGCTAGACCCCTTAGTTCCAGTGAAGGGAAATCTTAACGCTACAGCATACAATGACATTCTAGACGATTCTGTACTTCCACTTTGTGGCAACAGTTTGGGGAAGGCCCTTTCCTGTTTCAGCATGACAATGCCCCCGTGCACAAAGCGAGGTCCATACAGAAATGGTTTGTCGAGATCGGTGTGGAAGAACTTGACTGGCCTGCACAGAGCCCTGACCTCAACCCCATCAAACACCTTTGGGATGATTTGGAACACCGACTGCAAGCCAGACCTGATCGCCCAACATCAGTGCCCGACCTCACTAATGCTCTTCTGGCTGAATGGAAGCATGTCCCCGCAGCAATGTTCCAACATCTAGTAGAAAGCCTTCCCAGAAGAGTGGAGGCTGTTATAGCAGCAAAAGGGGGACCCAACTCCATATTAATGCCCATGATTTTCGACAATCAGGTGTCCACATACTGTTGGTCATGTAGTGTATCTGTGCCCTTGGCCTGCTTGCTTCACTCTGCCCCCACTCTGCACTGGTGGACATACACACAGACACACACACCCACACACACAAAGGATAGATGTTGCATCATTAGTTTTTGTTGTTGTTGTCTGTTACATTAATTAGCCATGCAGGATAATACCAACCCTATTAAAGTGTTTCAGTGGCTAGATACATGGATGTTATTAGACCTAACAGTAGGCTTACTAGTGATAACATGGTGTAAATACTCATTTTGATTCAGGTGCTCTCTCGGCTGAGAAGAGAGTTATCCTGCTGCAGAATTGATTCAATAAACTACTAATTATCGATGATTGAAGTACAGTGGCACATTCATACTAAGTCGATTCAATTAACGAAAATGGACAGTCCAGGGAAGTTTTAAAAAATACACCAAGGTGAACACACAGTTATGTACAGGACATTTTCTTTGCTGGTTACTGCTGATATCTATTTATTTGCTGGTTACTGCTGATATCTTCTTCTGCCTCCCAAAGTAACAGTATTTCCGTTGAGATTAGACAGCCTGGCAGGCTGGGGAGGATGCGTGCCATGGCATTTTCGATTCTTTGACGTTTAGAGGCAATTTGTCAGACACGCACAAACGTGGATTTCCTAAATTAGCGACCAGCTCACTCAAGTTAAATGACAGCATCAACATTTTGATTTAGCGTGGGAAATGTCTAAATAAATTGATTGACATAGCCTTTATATTATTGAAATTATACAAACATATTAAATATATCGCATTATGAGTTCTAAGGCATTGAGGCTAATAAATAGTGTTGTACAGTGTGTAATATGCAGCTATTTTTATGTTATCTTAATTTCTTTCGAATTTTGAAATCAGACGCATCTTATTACATTTCAAATTCACAAGGCCTATCTTACATTTTATGCTCAGTATTTTCTAAATATGCATTCCTTTATCGGGACATTTGTTTATTAAGCATTATCTTCTTAACTCTCTTCCGGGGTTGTGTGGAGTCGTTAACGAAGTGGCTATTCCTAATTTGACCAGATTTGTCTCGAAAGTGTGGGCTAAATCTAGTTGTCGAGTTCTATAAACCGCTGAGTTTACATTTTCTAGCTCTTTAACCGTTTTTTTTCTTCCTCGGAGTGAGCAGCAGAAACCTTGGACATCAAAGTACACCCAAGCTAATCTTGTGTAATCTGCGTTAACACTGTTTATCGTGTGAACTTTTGTGGTAATTAGGAGAAACTAAGATTTTCCTGAGATGTATTTTCAAACTAAATTTCATTGCCCATTAATTCAATTCCTGTAGTAGCAAAGTGCACAATATATGTATTCATTCAACGCAACCCTAAAGTGTTGCTATATAAAAAAAAAAAAAAAAAAAAAACGAATAATAATATGGCTAATAATAATAATAATAATGGTTTATTATTTTCATTGGAATGTTGTGTATTTAACAAAGTACTGAAATCAATACATTCCCTCTCTCCTTTAACATTTCCCTCCTCAACATGTTCCTCAAGGGGAGAGGACATGTAAACTATAAATCCGATTGGGCATATCCACCTGAAAGTGACACCGACTCACCCTCTTCCTATTAGTTTTTTCTCTCCCTCTCTCCTTCTCCTTGTTCGGATACACCATTACTATGTTTTGAAAAATAAGGCGAAGTTTGTACTGCCATTCGAGAAGATAATGGTTACTGATTCCATTCTTTCAGTCATTATCTTCAAGTGGGCTAAGATGAATAGTCGTCGCGTTAGCTACTCCGAGCAGGGTGCTTCTGGTTCACTGCTGTGTGACTTTAGCCACGCTGTTTACTCTTCAGCCTGACAGTCCTGAGCAGAGATGGCTCCTTGCTTGGCTTGGTTATGGTGTTTGAAACCTCACTAGAATACACAAAGGAAAGAGAAGCCTAGCTCGCAACAGGTCCCCAGAGCCCACATATTTACCCTAAAATCAATTTTTATTGATTATACCATCAATGGCCCCCTAATACATGCATAAGGAGGTCTATACCTGTGAATAAATAGATGTTGAGAGTCTTTAAGGGTCACCTATATATAGGGTCATATATTGCTGTGGACGCTGAGACCAGATATGCCTGTATTGACCATCGTTTTGGACATTTTGGTTATGTAGACCTAATAATGTCGTGAATGTTTCATAATTTGTTTCATAAAACGTCTAGCATAGTGGTTGAGGACTGTGGAACAAAAATAAATCGATATGCTTTACAAATTAATGACATATCATCAATCACGGGGAGGTGTATGTCATTGATATGTAGGCTATTTTATTTTCCCGATCCTTGCAAAATATGAAAGCAAGCACCTGAATTTCAAATCCACTAGGCTATAGCAATAAGTATTAACTCTAAAGGGTAAATATACAAAAAAAAAAATAGCAAGTAAATAATTTTCTAGGGATTTCCAAAATGTTGTAAGCTTTTCGATATACCGTCACTAAATGCATCAATATAGTGTATGCCAATTCAAAATGTTATAATGAATACGTGTCTAGGGAGGAAGGAGAAGGAGAAAGCTGCTCAGTGCATTCCAAGTTAACACATAATTTTCTCTTCCAGAAGGGGTCGCCATGATGTTGTAGCACAGTGCCCAGGCGTCCGCTTGTAGCCTACTCCGTAAACATGGAGGGGGAGGGGAGGGGGGAATCTCTCTTGCTGCTTGTCCCTGTTCTCTGCCCTCCATCCTCTTTCGCTCTCTCCTTCTCTCTTCATCCCCTCTCTCTCTCCACTGCCCCCTCTCTCTCCTTCCTCCAGCAGCGCCTTTCCTTTCATTGCCAGAGCCCTTCAGTTATTTACAGTTCTCGTGAAATGTCTCACTTTGCTGCCCTAAGCTCCCCACAAGATATCTAACGTTTTTTTTGTTCAAATAAGTGTAAGAATTATACATAAAGGCAAGTTAGGGACGACGAATTATAAACATTTGTGTGCCTGTTAGTTCCGCCGAATGAGGCAAGATTTATTTGCTGAATATTGAAGTCCTCGAGCTACAAACCGTGATTATTTCAGTGGAAAACTGGTCAAATGTTGACAACCTTTAAGCCCATGTAACACTCAGCATTGGGGAAGGCAACCTAATGAGGAAATATCAGATCGGCCGGCCCTAGGCTGGCTTAATTAAATGTTAACTTATTCAAATATAAAGGCTTGAGCTGCACATCGCGGCTTAACTAAACTCCCAGCTTTTTTCCTTTATTGCGCTTTATTTATTCTCCACTCACACGTGCAAATCCCCTTCTATTTCCCCAACGCACCGACTAGAATGACCATTGCACTGCATGACCATTGCACTGCAGCTTTCTATTTCCAATTCTGCCCCCTTTAGCTATGTGATTTAACTAATTAGAAAAAAATACTTCATTAAGTTTTAGAGGAGAAGGGGGGGGGGGGGGGGAGCTAAATCTGTCACTCATTTTTAAGAAGACAAGCACCACTGGAGTGTAAAGAAATCGGCTCTAATTCAAAAAAGCGACCAAGCGCAAAAAGTCCTCAACATTAGCCTGCTAGTTATTAATGTGATTTCCCCCTGAAACAGAAAACCCCATCGGTAGTTTTCTCTCCTTTTCCACAACATAATTTTTATGCATGTTACCACTCACCCATAGATTATGAATGGCCTTTTAAGTATTTACTATTTAGTGTTGTGTTGTCTCTCTTGTTGTGATGTGTATTTGGTCCTATATATATATATATATATATATATATATATATTTTTTTTTATCCCAGCCCCGTCCCCGCAGGAGGCCTTTTGGTAGGCCCTCATTGTAAATAAGAATTTGTTCTTAACTGACTTGCCTAGTTAAATAAATAATAATAAATAAAATAAATAAAATAAATAAAATAAATAAAATAAAATAGGCTGTGTGTAGTCAGTGGGATGCAGGTTGGAGTATTGTGGCAGTGGTGAAGACCTGACTGTGTGATGCATCTCACTAGTCCATAGTCATTTAGCTATCTCATTTTATAATCATGCTTCTGAATTTCAATGCACGATTGGTGATTTTTATTTATTTATTGTAGCCTATAATGGTATGATTTTCTAAAGAAAAACTAGGACTATTATTAACAAAACTATTATTAGGCACATCATTATCAATAGGTATTATGATATAAATGTTAATGTCATTATTATTTTTATGATATTAGTAGTATTATTACTGTGTGGCCTACATTGTTGGATTTAAGTGTATTCTTACTTCAAATAAAAATGGCCTTCTGTAAATGTGTGGGGGGTTTTCTTTTTCTTGCTGCGGGCACTGTTAGAATAAAAAAAACGCTTTTATTCGAATACAGTAGTTGTGTGAAAATATCATAAATGATAAATAGGTTGTACGGAGATATCTTCAGCAGATGCGTTCATCAAGCGTAAATGGGAGGTAGGAGAATTAGGAGAAAGAGTTAGCAACATTCCTGCAGGGGATACGTTGTTGACAATTAAAACACACACACACACAGGAGAGATACACTCACTGTATGCATATGCTGATAAACTACTATGCTGAGTATTTGAACACATCCCTTTCTTCCTTCATATCCAAACACAGTGCTCAATAAGGGTATATTGAAGTCAAGGTAAACATACACTTCACTATACGCTGTAAACAACATTTATGAGAAGGTCTCCGAAAGATTGTTTTTCAACCGAATGAAAATTATTTTATATTCAGTTGGAAACTGTTTAGTAGCCTATTAGAAACGCATTCAAGACCAACGGTAACTGAAACCGTATACATCCATTTTTTTGTCAACATATTGATAAATCAAATATTTTTGCATCCCCATGAACCAACAGGAAAGCCGATTAAAATATCTCCACCAAGTCTAGTCAAGTCACAGCAAAGCAATCAAACAATATCTCCAACGCTCCCTCCGTCAAAGTGAGGTTTGTTTCCAATCCTCCACCAACTCCGTCCCTATTCCCAATTTAAATGAAATTACGTTGAACCAACGTGGAATAGACGTTGAATTGACGTCTGTTCCCAGTGGAAAGCCTCCCTTGGCCTCCACAATCCTTTTCCGTGTGCTATAATAAACCATTTTCCCCGTCCTTTATTGATCAGTCAGTCCGAGCTAATGTAATTATCCTCATCAATAGGGGACTGCAGGGAGAATCATTATGCGGTTGACAATGATAAATGATCACCGAAATGCGGCCTTTTCTCCAGCGGACCCCTGCCTCTGACCCGTTCACATACACAACGTAGTCATAGAAACACCTTTTTGCAAAAAGAGAGAACTGCTGAAATGTTAAAAAAGGAGGTCAGCATTCAAATAAAACAAAAACACACAGAGAGATAGAAACCCACCCTAAATAAAAACTGTTCCCAAAGCAAGCCATTTTTGTGAGGCCAGCTGCAAAGCGAGGACGTGTGAAGCCCAACCACTCACGCGCACCCACTTACAATGCAGCGATTCGAAAGAAGAAAGCTACAAACTTAGAGCAATGTAGGTTTAACTTGACACACAATCGTGAATAAAATACCGTTTTATTTGCAGAAAACCATCTTAGTAGCAATGGCATTTTGTAGCCTATTTCTTGAGACACTCCAAAGCGCCCAAATCCTGAGCCAGTGTTGCAGATCGAATAACCTACTTTGCCAGGTGCTCTATAAGAAGATAAGATATGATCATAAGGTTAGGGCTTTATTAACATGTTGCCTGTGTACCCACAACCAGCAACGGCGTCGTGTTCTGCAGGGTATTGTACACATTTAATATCGTTGTCTGAGACTGGGGAGAGGATACGAAAACGGTCTGGGAAAGGCCGGGTGGTTTTGTGTTGTGCAGAGAGAGCAGTGCAGGGGGACTATTCCTTATTTTATTCCTGCAGCAGTACCCGAACTAGCTTTGACAGGGAGGAGATGAAGGGGCGGTGTTGTTTAGCTCGGCTGGATCATCCATCATTCCTGTCACACCGAATCGGCAAAGGGAAGCAGCAGAGGCAATCTACCTTCTGTCTCCTCGAAAAGGGAGAAAGGGGGAAAAATGAGAAATACTATTAATATTACCCCCCCCCCCTGCCCCGCCACCACCATCCACAATAATCAAGGCGTTTTCTCTCTTTTAGATCAGATAATCTCCACACAAAACGGAGGGCTTCTTCCTTCCGTATTATCCACATAATAGGATGACAAAAAAAAAGCTGTGTTTTTGTATCTTAATTTGACGCAGTTTTAAAACATTGAATATTTTGCATATTTACTTGATTATTTTTGATTTGGTTTATGTTTCAATATAGGCCTACATATTTTAATTCCTGTAATATTGAAATACGCATGCAACTAGTCTATTACCAACGCAATCTTCAATTTGTAAATCATTTCTTATTTTCACCTTTTCAACTCTGAAAGTCTTGGAGGCTGCACACTTGATTGAATAAAATAAATATACCAAACTATTTGATAACAAGAGCCTGATAATATCGCTTATCAAAATAATTGTATAGGAATGCTGAATTATTAGAAATTAAATAAATTAGGCTACTATCAGACGAAGATTATTCAGCAATTGGAAAACGTATAAAAAAATCTCGAATATCACAAGGCAATTTGTGTTTTTGCATCATGATCACGACTATAAGGCATTTCGAAGGTAGTAAGTTGCAATAAAAGTAAACATAATATTTTCCCCCCTTTCCACCAGCCCTATGCTTGTTCTGGCTCAACAACCCAATGCCCTCCCTAGACGTCACTCACCTACAGGCTACAGACAGGGCTGAGCGGTGGAGTTAAAACGGGAAAGCCCTGTAGCTCTAACAGTTCTGTACAGTAGACCATTTGAAGAACAAAACAAGTGTTTGGTGTAGTGACCTTCCTAATACAGAATTTCCTATAGAATAATAAAAAAACGATGTATTATTATTATTATTATCAACTGCTTTCGCTGTGTGGAAGAAAAATGTAACACAATCCACTACGTTTTACAATAGCATTATGGACAGGCGTGTAAAAATAAGCCCAGCCATTGCAACACGGTTGGAGTTAAATCCCTTATCTGAAGGGCAGAAACATTTCATCCTGCAAGACAGAGAGATAGTCATTTCTGGTTTAAGGCTATGACTTCTATGGCCGCGAGCAAATACTGGCAAAGAGATATCAAAAGATTGTCAGTGAACCCGTGGGCGAGTCGGATTACGCCGTCAGGGGTCGCTGTAAAGCGGCGGAAATATCCACTTGCAGCACATGTAGGCTACTGAAGCTATGTTGTCAGTTGGAAACGGCTGTAGCACAAGGGAAGGGACAAATGCATATTCTATTGTTTGAAGCCAATGGCAAAACTGAGGTTATTTTAAATTTGTTGAACTAAAGGCTATCGAAATCGATTATCTGTTCAAACTCAACCGAAATGGGAAGGCATGCAAATCAAAGGCTTTGCACCTCCATTTCCACTGATATAATAATGAAAAACAAAAACTCATGCCATATTTGTGTTTCTGACAGAGCAAACCATTGCAAATGTAATTAAAACACAGATTTAAAATTAATTTCAAATGATTAATTTCTTTGGTTGCAACAGGTCGCCAGGTTGCGTTTTCTTTCTTAATTTCACTAAAGTGGCACCACTCCTTTGGGGGATTTTACAACTATAAACATTGACGGGTAAGGTAACCTAAGGGTGCAGAAATGCACTGTCTTTGAATGTACAATTGAGCTTTGTAGCATTACCCTAATATTGATATAGCTATTTAGCCAAACTTTGCTAACCATTTTCTGTCAGAACCATGACCATGATAACTTTGTAATAATAATAATAATATACAACCTATAATAAAATATAAACCCATTACTGTAGGCCTAATTGCCAGTACTCTTAGTTATGTTCGTAACACACAGCACACAAAAATCTAACAAAAATCAAAAATGAAATATTTATTACAGCATTTGTGACTGAACACCTTTTAAACATTACGTCACAGTCCTCATACAAGTATTTAATAATGTATTTTTGACAAAGCTTAAGGGAGATGGCATTTTATCATCTAGTGAGGAACACGTGCTGAAAAAGGAAGGAATTCATGGACATACAATATCAATGCCACAGCAGATCTGAAACTAGCAAAAACATTCTTTTTCAATTGAGGTAAACACATAGAATATCTAACATGAAACAATTAATAGACTGAACTCTGTACGAAGTTTGTTGCAATATTCTCTTAGCTTTTTCCCAAAGCTTTGAGTTCATAATTTAAGTTCTTTTTTTTGTCTTTTTGTATTTTTTATGTTTTTTGGTGCATCAACCATCAATTGTTTCTCCCAGTGCCAAAGAATCCACCATTGAGTCAGTATTGTCCATATGGCAAGTACGTTTATCCAGAGGCAAAGAAGCAGAGTAGGATGCTGCTTTTCCACTATTAAGCTTCCTTCAATAGGCTCTGTCAATGAGAGTCCAATATACAAAAAAATAAAATAAAATAAAAATGTATAAAACCAACACATTCCAGTGCTTGGGCAATTCAAACTAAGAACTTTTTTAATATACCTACAGGGCAACATTCATTCATGAACCAAAAAAAGAGGGGCATGAAACATTTTCAAACTGAATCTTCTGGAGAGATCAGGTGTCATTTAGCAGCCTTTTCCCATCATGCCCTGTTCTTTATGGGGGACAGGGCCTGTTCTGCCTGTTGCTCTGGTTGGGAGCGAATGGGAGTCCATTTTTGAGATGTTCCATCTTTTCTTTTTTATAGTGCTGCTGCTGTTGCGCCACCGAGACAGTTTCTTCTCCAGGAAGGAGCACACACAGTGTGAGAGAAAGGGTTAACCTTATATTCTACAACTAGCTCAGGGAACATAAATCGAGTGATCAATGAAAAATGCACAAGTTTTAACTTCGTTTCTATAATTGTTATACTACAGTAGTTATAACTCTTGGAGTCTTTTCTTCTCTTTTTTTCTCTCAATTTTCCAGAGTGATTTCGTTTCAAAATTAGTTGAACGTGTCACTGGAGAGAGTGTGTACTGTGTTTGTATGTGTGTGTCTTGAGTGTGTGTGCATTTCCGTGTTTGAAAGTGTCCGTTGTCAAAACATCTTCTGTTGATCTTTAACAAAAGCCCAAGACTTTACAAAGTGTTTATGTCAGCTTGGTCCTTCGTTTGGATGAAAGTAACAAAATTGACAAGTAAAAAACAAAAAAATAAGAAAAAATCATCACAGCTCATCAGGAATTCCGTTTTTAATGTCTAATTCTGGTCAAAAGGGTCTGCGCTTTTATTCGGAATTTCTTTCTCAAAATAGCTTTGTTGTAGGGTTGTTGTTGTTGATGTTTTCTTCCCTTAGTAGCTGCTGTTGTTGTTGTTGATGGTGATGTTGACGTCGTTGTGGTAGTAAAGTTCCCTTATACGATTGGGCGTGGATGTCCAGGCCTTGTCCTCCAGCGCTGGGGTCAATGGGGCTCAATGGGGGGGGGGGGGGGGGGGGGGGGGGCTTATGTGCAGACATGGTGATTCCTGGGTGAGAGGAGGGTCTTCCGTGCATCAGCATGACTGGGTGGTGGGGATGGTGGGGGTGATGAGGGTGGTGGGGACCGGGCAGGTAGGGGTGGAGGGGGGGTCCGTGTCGAAGCTGGGTGGGGTGAGGAGGGGTGTCATCTGATGAGGAGGGGTGTAACTTTGCGGGGCCATGCTCATGCCCATAGGACCACTCTGAGGTACGTACTCCCCTGGCATGCCTTGAAGCCCTGAGATGAGAGAGAGATAGGGTTAGAAACAAGCACTCGTTTGAATGGAAAAGTATAACAATTTTTTACTACTATATTCCATTACCGTGACTTTGACATAAAACAATAAATGAATTTATACTTTGTGTAAAGTGAGCTCATTTTGTGGTGTAAAAATGAAGTCAAATAACATACTAACTACATTTAGGATTATACATGCCCCAAAAGTCCAAAGCTACTTCCGAAATGTTGTTTCTAGGAGCAAAACATTTTAGGCGATTGAGAATCCGTTACAATGCCAATAGAATCATGGTCAGTTCTCAGGTTGGAAAGTGATCTCCAACCATCCAGACACTGTCATCCTGGAGGATGTGAAGCTAGCAGCCTTATTGATGTTAGCAGCACTAATACTTTTACAGGCAGAACAGTCAATTCCCCCACTGAATGTAGTGACAACCTGAATAGAGGCGTTTTCTCAGGGGACGCCCTACTGTGAACATATTTGATTTAAAACCCCTTAAAGAAGTTATTAAATAATTTAGAGCCCAGTTAACTATAACAACACGCCTGTCTAAGAATAGCGTTCAACCTTTGCGTTTTCCCCTCCAATAAGAGGCACTTCTAACCAAAACAAAGTGCTGCTCTTGGAAGAGGGGGAGCGTAGGTTTAAGAGTGTAATGACAACAACAGCTAAAGCACAGAGACAGCAAGAAATAGAGGCAACATAGAGATAAAAGGAGGGAGAGAGAGAGATGTAGAGAGCAAGAGAGGGAGGGAGAAAAAGGAGGTAGGGAGGAGAGGGAGGAATATGCTGATGCGATACCCCTTGGTATGGAGAGTAGGGCCCTGTTTTGAAGTGTGTGGAAACCCCAGCATGTTGGCATCCCCTCACTCTGTACCTGGGTGGTGAAGACAGAAGCATGCTCAGTGTTGCCTCTGTTTGGGTATTCAGGGGTGTGTTTGTTGTCAACAGACCAGTGGGAAGGTAGTGGTGGTGGGGGGGCCCTGTGGCCTGGGACTGGAGTATGGGAACAGGCCTGGTCCAGAGGCCTGGACCCTGGAGAGAAGCAGGGGAGAGCAGGCGTGGGTCTGGGTCTGTGGTGGAGCCAGTGGGGCCTGGACCGGCCTGCTTTGTAATGTGAACCCCTGGTGGATTAACTCTGCTGGGGAGGGAAGGGTGGGGGAGTGTGGTCGCCGCAAGGTCACCAGGCATGCTCACTCTCCACATTCCTCCACCTTAGTACACTGCAATTAAGAAATGACACAGGAGGGCCCAGCAAGGTGAGGAGGAAGCGAGGGTGAAAAAAGGACAGCATAGGCCAAGATTAATGACCAATCTCATTGGCTGAAAGCAAGGTGCCATTTTCTAATACTCACTACCCTCCTACTATCCACGTCAGTTTATTGGAAATTCACATGTTTGTCGCAGCGCTCTCTTAAAACCTCACTACGGGGTCATAAAATAAGTAATTCAATTTGGCGTGCTGGGTTGGGCTGGGCAGGACTGGGGTGTATGGCGAGAGCTGTGCGAGGGGTGCCCTCACCTCCATATAACCTGGAGCGGCTCCTGTTAAAGGCCCAACAGATGTTTTGACACTGTAAGATGGTAATATCCAGTCTTGTAAACTGCAGTCATTCTGTTAAGTAGATCTGTAGGCCCCCCTTTATTAACAGGAGTGGTAAAACCATCTGAAGACAATAATGGTGACTAGGCTCTCTCTCTCTCTCTCTCTCTCTCTCTCTCTCTCTCTCTCTCTCTCTCTCTCTCTCTCTCTCTCTCTCTCTCTCTCTCTCTCTCTCTCTCTCTCTCTCTCTCTCTCTCTCTCTCTCTCTCTCTCTCTCTCTCTCTCTCTCTCTCTCTCTTCCCATTCTGTTCAGTTCTGTTCTATTCTGGCAGAGCAGGCCTGCTCAATGGCTGGTAATAATTAAGTACCAAATATACCATATTGTTTGGCGGCGTAATCAAACCAGAAGAGGATAATATTCCTCAGTATTAAGCTATTAATGTAATTGGTCATGAAGCATAAAATATGTTATGTAATTGAATAGTCTCAAAATTATATAGCCTATATTAAGAATTAGCCAAGCTGAGCAAATGTTGTCTCTGTGTCTGTTTTAGGGAACATTGCTTCCTGAAGTTTTTTTTAATCCCTGATGCCATTAACAAAGACAGGAGGGGATGAGATGAGAGAGGGAGGGAGGAAAAAGAGGAGAGAAATGGGCTCTGCCAATAGAACGGCTGTGGTGACCCTTCAGAAATTCCAGGCTCCATTTACATATAAAGCATTCTTTTAATCAAGGTAAGTGTTATTATATTGTGCCTCATTGGGCAAAGGAGTTTGGCTGTTAAATAAAATATATTCTGCCCCGCCGCCGTTGGGATGCGATATGTCTTGATTTTTCAAATGTCAGCGCTCTAGCACTAGCGGGAGGTGGAATGGCCAGGCTTAATCAGACAGTGTGTGTGTGTTGTGTGTGTCTGTGTGTGTGAGAGAGAGAGTCTCGGGTCCTTACATTTATCTCTGTGTCTCTCTTTCCTCTGTCTCTGTGTATCTCATGTCGGGGCTAGTCAATGCCCCCTCCAGTAAAAAATAATCAAAACACACGTGTTCCCTCCCCTCGCCCCCATACTTGCCACCCCCACCCCCCAGTGAAGGATCGGCCATGTCACCCACGGCTCGTATATCTCGCCCGAGGACCGTAATGTACTGCGGCGCTCCCGTCTTTGCATATAAGATAATTTGGGCATCAATCGTTCCCGAGACAGATTTATGTCACTCAGAGGACAGTTTCACTTCTCCTTCTTTATCGCTTCACTGGAGCCTGCTTAATTTCTCCCCGTCAGACCCTGCCTCCGGAGATGTTATTTTTTCCCTAAATGTCCAACATTTGCATTGGCTGTCGGAGATGGGGAGATCGATGGCCCTGTTGGGATAAATTAATGTGTGGCGTCAGTACATGCCATGCTAGCAAGGCCATGGTTGTTGGTTGTGACGGTTGTTTTTCTGTTGTCTGGGCTGGCGCCACAAGTCCCCCCCCCTCTCTCCCAGGGACCGACAGGAGAAAGCTTCACGGCATGGCGGCAACTCCCACTATTCCCAGTCCTTCTATTCATCTTTTGGTAGCTAGCTAACCCCCCTTTCTTACCCCCCTTTCACCCCTTAAAGCACCATGCTACACCAACCACACTCACTGGTTGTCAAGGGGGTTGCTGTGGGGGAGGTTGTTGTAAAATTAGGGTGGGGATGGAAAGGGGATTGTGGGGGAGTAAGGGGGTTTGTGGGTTAAAACCACAAGCCCAGAGGTTTGAGAAATAAAGCCAAGGAAATAGAGCACAGTTGTACTTACTTCCCCCTTTTTCTTTGCGTTTTGCTTTACAAGATGGAGGTTACATGTAGTGCCATTGCCCATCCATGCCCATATTCATCCCCATTCCACTCATAGGCCCTAGAAGAGGAGAAACACGTCAGAGAAAAGGTCAGCAGAAGGTCAAAGGTCAAATCACAGTCAGGTCAGAGCAGATAGACACCCTGGTAGGTAGAAGGAAGGATTGGTTAAGTCTGAAGAGAAAACAACAGAGAGGATGTGGGAAGAGAAGGTACAGTAGTGAAGTGTCTAAAACTGTTAGTCCCCACAAATCTCCCCATTCGTTACAAAGATTTGTGTGTCATTTTATATCTAAGTGAGATGGGTGAAAAGAGAGACAAGCAAGGCAGGCAAATAGTGATACCTAAGGGAGTTGGAGAGAGGAGGGTGGAATTGAGTGAGTTAACTTTATTAAGGTGCAGTGATATCATCAGTAGTTTTGTGACATTGGTTAGTATTGGGTTGATGATGCTGCCATGTACAGCACAGTAGTCAGTGCTGGGGTGACATTTCTAGGGCTAGAGGGGTTGGTGTGTGTTGCTGTCAGTAGTCATACAGTAACAGGGGGTGCATTGGTGACTGTACACATACACAGAACAGTGACTGGTATACAGTATGCAGGACAGGAGGAGGAGTAGGAGGAGGGGGGGCTTACCAGCTGGCCGGATCCCCATGTGTTGCTGGCCGTCCAGTACAAAGCTGCCCATGGGCTGGCCCTCCGGACTGTACGCTGCTCCTTGACTCACTGAAGGATCAAGAAGAAAACCTGATTGTAGTCAAAACATGGACACGAAGGGGGGGGGGGGGAGAAGACACACCACACAATCAGCTTATTGTCCCAGCTCTGGCCCAAACATGCTGCAACACATTATGTCCACCATGACTGATGCATGACATGCAAACACATGCAGTATGAGTATACACACACAACCTCGCACACACACACACACTTTAACATTAGACCACAGAAGAGATAATGCATTGTTCTCTAATTGAGAAAAGAAAGAATGCAGTTTGACGAGATCCGGACGTTCTGTCAAGACCATCACCAGCCATTCCCCAAGCAACAGTGATGTTAGTTCATGGACAGAAACACGTTATGGGACATCATTGGCACAAATATCACTATTTATCCCCCTGCAATTGTCATTGTCTACCCCTGCAAATTCCAATTACTTAAAATCTCCAGATAACAGCGAAGGTGAAACGACTGATTATGATCATTATTTAGAAATAAGATTGATATTAAAATATTTATGTTAACATCATAATACTGTCCACAGTAGTAATCAAATTAGGCCATAGTGTAATATTATTAGCCCTATTCAGTAAGAGCATTGTGGAGTCTGTACCAAACAGCATATTCCTGGGCTAAACAGCCTAATCCGGGGTAATCTGTCAATCCTGAAGATTTGGGGAAGTTTTTAGTCATGCTGTCTTCGGAGAGATTGCTGATTGCCACACTCTAAACACACGCTCTCTGTCTCTCTCTTCTCTACTCTCTCAAATATTCCCAATAAACCACAGTAATTGTACTGAGATTCGGAAAGGCACGTCTCATTTCAATAATTGGTTAACTTCATTTGCACAATCTCCTCACCAATTTGTGGGGCTCTCTAGACTTGGAGCAAGCTAATCAACAAAAAGCTTTTCTCCCTCAAAGACAAATTATGTGGTGTTTTTCCTTAGTAATGTTACAGTCGATACGGCCCAGGGTGGCTACATAAATTCCTGTCCGGATTATTTGCTAGATTCTAGAGTGGCATGTTTACGACTTAATCTTTCAGTGCTTTTTGTATTCTGACCATGGTAGATATGGAAAATCAATGCCTGATCAATTTACAATATGAACCCTTCCTTAATCCTTTTCAGAGGAATGGAAATCTCTCCCTACGTAGGGCGTCCAGCCAGAAATCATATTAAACTCATTCTAATCCGTTAGGTAGTTTTTCATGACCAGAATGAATTAATCGCCCACAATTACTAAATTGAAATTATGACGTTCAATACCATCGCATATAGGACCCTTGATATTTCAAATCTGGGCTAAGTGAATACCGAGCAGCAACAGCCAGAGGACTGACACTTGAGGGAATTGAGTGAGTTAAAAAACACAAAGTAGATACCAAAATGCTCCAAGCATTCCTGGAGCTTCTCTTGTGCCCAATTATCAATTCACAGAGAGAGAACGTGTTTCTAAAGCACCTCTCAGGGTTAGATTAGGATATCGGCAATTACAGGCAATTAGCTAACAGATAGCGCCACCACCACACACTTCCCATTGAGAAAATAAGAAGATAGGGTGTGGTGTGTCTGTGTGTATGGTGGAAGTAGGGGGGGGGGGGGGATTCTCCCTTAAAAATGCAGGCTAGTAGGCATGATGTGTATGCCAGTAGATGAATTGGAAGAGTGGGTGTTTCTGGAAAGAGTGGAAAAGATATGTAGAGTAGACTTTCTTTACCTGCTCGATTTGACTGGTCAATCATGGGCTGTACTATTCTTCTCCTGGCATTAATGAACCTGGGAGAGAGGAGAGAAGAAAAGAGAAAAAATACTTTAAATCACACAGCATTCACCAACAGGAGAATTCATCAGAAACCGCAACACAATAACACAGTTTTGCATGACTTAGTAGCAACATTAGCCACCGGCTCTTAGAGAGCCAATCAAAACAGACACAGCAACAACAAAAGGGTGATTGTGAGCAGACTTGGAAACCCGACAAGGTTTTCTTTTAATGCTCCTTATGATCTATTTCCCTTGTTTAATAAAGCTTTTGATTACATTTGGTTGCTATGGAGAACGGGGCAACATTCCACAGGCATTAAGTGTGTGCTGTGGTGAAGCAGCCATGCCACTGAGAAACTAGACCACTCAGTAGGCTATGTCACATCTCTCACACACACACATGCACTCACGCACACACATTAACACACACACACCCTATAAACATGTTATTCCTAGCGTGTTATCACTCATTAGAAATTCAAAATAATAAAAGTTCGCAAAGGGCAACATACAAATGGTTCCTTTCATTTGTCCACCCCCAACTCTCTCTCTCTCTCTCTCTCTCTCTCTCTCTCTCTCGCGCTCTCTCACTTGCACCCCCCCCCCCCCCCCCTTCATTGTAGGGGGTTCTTCTCCCCGTCCAGCTGTCTATAAATGAGGACCAGGCATGGCCACTCGGCGCTTTCACAAGGTATTGTTATGTCAGCAAGCCCATCAATTAGGCTGTGTGAAGTTTTATCACCGCCACAGCCACGATAAGTGCAGTTCCACAAAGCCTTCCCTGTGCGGCCCTCCCCGATCCTCCTCTCTGCTCCCGCCGCTTTCCACTGTAAAGACCATGGGGTCATCTGAAGGTGACTGCCAGCCAGAGGCAACCTCTTAAAGTCCCAAATGGGACGCAGTGACCCAGGGCTGTGTCAAAGACAAGCTGGCTACACTACCCCGGACTGGGCCGGCATTACCAATACTGGCCATCTCCATCTAGTATCTCTCTCTCTCTCTCTCTGACACTCTATCTCTCTCTGACACTCTATCTCTCTCTCTCTCTCTCGCTCTCTCTCTCTCTCTCTCTCTCTCTCTCTCTCCTCTCTCTCTCTCTCTCTCTCTCTCTCTCTCTCTCTCTCTCTCTCTTCTCTCTCTCTCTCATACTAAGAAGCCAGAGAGGAGTGAGATTCCAGCATGGAGCCCTTTTGATAGAAGAAAAAAGATTGAAATGTAACTTTTTTGGAAGGTGGAGAAGGCAACGCTACAGTACTGGTCATTAGATGAAAAAAAGAGAAGGTTCTGGAACCAATTTGAGTTCCTAATCCCCCGTGAACCCCTGACACCTGCCCTTACCTTCACCTATTAACATAAACATCTGTAATCTGCCTGCTCAAAGTGACATGGTTAAATGGACAAAACGGTTGGGAAAAGAGATGGAGGCGCGCTTATTTGCAAAGGTGCACCCAGAGTGCAGGTAGGGTATAGGGTGTACCGCTGGCCCCAGAGAGAGGAATGACAGTTAGACTACCATGTACATGGGAAATAAGAGGGGAAAAGCTAGGTACACCATATCAATGTTGATTTGGGAATGTGAATATATTAGGATGTTTAGATTTGTTTGTTCTTTTTTTTGTTTAATATATATATATATATTTTTAGGGGTAGATCAGCTTTAATATTGCAGATAGATTGTAACTTCCATCAATGTAATTGTCTGCATCACTTCCAATCCCCCATATATATTATTTTGCTAATAAATATATACATATACAGTGCCTTGCAAAAGTATTCATCCCGTTGGCGTTTTTCCTATTTTGTTGCATTACAACCTGTAATTTAAATGGATTTTAATTTGGATTTCATGTAATGGACATACACAAAATAGTCAAAATTGTTGAAGTGAAATGAAAAAAATAACTTGTTTCACAAATTCGAAAAAAATTAATAATGGAAAAGTGGTGCGTGCATATGTATTCACCCCCTTTGCTATGAGCCCCTAAATTAGATCTGGTGCAACCAATTACCTTCAGAAGACATAATTTGTTAAATAAAGTCCACGTGTGTGCAATCTAGGTGTCACATGATCTGTCACATGATCTCAGTATATATACACCTGTTCTGAAAGGCCCAAGAGTCTGCCACACCACTAAGCAAGGGGCACCACCAAGCAAGCGGCACCATAAAGACCAAGGAGCTCTCCAAACAGGTCAGGAACAAAGTTGTGGAGAAGTACAGATCAGGCTTGGGTTATAAAAAAATATCCTAAACTTTGAACATCCCACGGAGCACCATTAAATCCATTATTAAAAAATTGAAAGAATATGGCACCACAACAAACCTGCCAAGAGAGGGCTGCCCACCAAAACTCATGGACCAGGCAAGGAGGGCATTAATCAGAGAGGCAACAAAGATACCAAAGATAACCCTAAAGGAGCTGCAAAGCTCCACAGCAGAGATAGGAGTATCTGTCCATAGGACCACTTTAAGCCGTACACTCCATAGAGCTGGGCTTTACAGAAGAGTGTCCAGAAAAAAGCCATTGCTTAAAGAAAAAAATAAGCTAACACGTTTGGTGTTCGCCAAATGGCAAGTGGGAGACTCCCCAAACATATGGAAGAAGGTACTCTGTTCAGATGAGACAAAAATTGAGCTTTTTGGCCATCAAGGAAAATGCTATGTCTGGTACAAACCTAACACCTCTCATCACCCCGAGAACACCATCCCCACAGTGAAAAATGATGGTGGCAGCATCATGCTGTGGGAATGTTTTTCATCGGCAAGGACTGGGAAACTGAATTGAAGGAATGATGGATGGCGCTAAATACAGGGAGATTTTGAGGGAAACCTGTTTCAGTCTTCCAGAGATTTGAGACTGGGACAAGGGTTCACCTTCCAGCAGGACAATGACCCTAAACATACTGCTAAAGCAACAGTCGAGTGGTTTAAGGGGAAACATTTAAATATCTTGGAATGGCCTAGTCAAAGCCCAGACCTCAATCCAATTGAGAATCTGTGGTATGCCATAAAGATTGCTGTACACCAGCGGAACCCATCCAACTTGAAGGAGCTGGAGCAGTTTTACCTTGAAGAATGGCCAAAAATCCCAGTGGTTAGATGTGCCAAGCTTATAGAGACATACCCCAAGAGACTTGCAGCTGTAATTGATGCAAAAGGTGGCTCTACAAATTGACTACGGTGGGGGTGGGGGTGGGGGTGGGGGGGGGGGGGGGGGTGGGGGTGAATAGTTATGCACGCTCAAGTATTCTGTCTTATTTCTTGTTTGCTTCACAAATAAAATATATTTTGCATCTTCAAAGTGTTCAAATCGAACCCACAATTGCTGATGCTTCAGATACTCAACTAGTCTCAAGAAGGCTGTAAGGGTTCGATTACAGGCTCAAAATGACAAAGAACTTTCTTCTGAAACTCGTCAGTCTATTTTTGTTCTGAAAAATGAAGGCTATTCCAAGCAAGCAATTGCCAAGAAACTGAGGATCTCGTACAACGCTGTGTTTTATTGCTTCTTTAATCAGCACAACAGTTTTCAGCTGTGCTAACATAATTGCAAAAGGGTTTTCTAATGATCAATTAGCCTTTTAAAATGATAAACTTGGATTAGCAAACACAACGTGCCATTGGAACACAGGACTGAAGGTTGCTGATAATGGGCCTCTGTACGCCTATGTAGATATTCCATTAACTCCACCAGTCCTACCGATAATATAATTTACGAAGATTATACCTTTATTAAAATTGTGATTTTTTTAATCAATTAGTATATTTGAGTTTAACCACAATATTTGTTGCATTATTTGTTCTGTCGTTTCTGGAGGAATAAATTGAAATTGCAACCAAATTTCTATGGCTTGTTTCAGAAATAGTGATATTTGGGAGATGATTTCCTTTTCAAATAACTGAAAGTGAGAGGTTGTAATCTGAATAGAGGGAAAAAGGCCATTCTTGAACATGGGGTGAGATAATCTTACTAATTTGCTAGAGAACCAGTTCAGATTTAAGTATAACTTTTGTATGACTGAAGCTTTTAGTGATAGGTCTAATGCTTTAATATTAATATTAATATTTAATAATGTCTGCCCTCCGAATGCATATTCATTATATAAATAGGCTCATTTAATTTTATCTGGCTTGCCGTTCCAAATAAAATGGAATATGTTTTTTTCATATAATTTCAAAAACTGTTCGCTAGGCGTAGGCAAGACCATAAGCAAATAGGTGAACTGGGATAATACTAAAGAGTTAATCAGGGTGATTTTTCCACAAATAGACAGGTATTTACCTTTCCATGGTAGCAAGATCTTATCTATTTTTGCTAACTTTCTATTAAAATGTATTGGAGTGAGATCATTTATGTCTTTTGGGATATGTATACCGAGTATATCCACATCACCATCAGACCATTTTATTGGTAAACTACACGGTAATGTAAAAATTGTATTTTTTAGTGATCCAATACGTAATATAGTACATTTATCATAATTTGGTTGTAATCCAGAGAGGTTAGAAAATGTATCTAGATCTTCTATGAGGCTGTGGAGGGATTCAAGTTGTGGATTTTAAATAAAACATGAATCATCAGCGTACAATGACACCTTTGTTTTTAAGCCCTGGATTTCTAATCCCTTGATTGTTGGATCTGATTTTAATAGCTAACATTTCGATGGCCATAATAAATAGATATGCTGATAGTGGATAACCTTGTTTTACTCCTCTTGACAGTTTAAAACTTTCTGAGAAATAGCCATTATTTACTATTTTACACCTAGGGTTACTATACATGATTTGGGACTGTGATTTGTGATCTAGTGAAGAGAGGTTTTGTTTTTGGACCTATAGTAAATACAGGTTTAAACTGTTTGTGGCTCACACATTATGAGTAAGAGGGATATAAAAGAGCATCTTTGGGTGTCTATCGTCTATGTTTACTGTCAGAAGCGTCACTACGCCTGCAGTACTTTGGAAAGAGACAGGCTTCCAGCATCTAAACCAGCTGAGCAAGTAAACAAAGCAGAAATTCCTGCTATGGCGCTCCCTCTGGGCAGGCTCAGAAATATATGTCCTGCTCTCTCTTTTTTTCTTTCTCCCAAGTGGCACACAGGGTTTGGAAATTATAACCATGTGCATTCTTACCTATTCTGGGACATAACCATAAACACGTAATATCAGAATTGTTCCTTGCAGGTGATAAATATTCCCATTCCGGATCAGTGACGGGAAGACAGAGCCTCAGGAATAACAAAGTGCACATGAAACAGTGTGTTTGAGTTACTGATCATATTTAGAACCCGTTTCGATCTTATCCAACTAAACGGTTGCTCATACAGTGGGGAGAACATGTATTTGATACACTGCCGATTTTGCAGGTTTTCCTACTTACAAAGCATGTAGATGTCTGTAATTTTTATCATAGGTACACTTCAACTGTGAGAGACAGAATCTAAAAATCCAGAAAATCACATTGTATGATTTTTAAGTAATTAATTTGCATTTTATTGCATGACATAAGTATTTGATACATCAGAAAAGCAGAACTTAATATTTGGTACAGAAAGCTTTGTTTGCAATTACAGAGATCATACGTTTCCTGTAGGTCTTGACCAGGTTTGCACACACTGCAGCAGGGATTTTGGCCCACTCCTCCATACAGACATTCTCCAGATCCTTCAGGTTTTGGGGCTGTCGCTGGGCAAAACGGACTTTCAGCTCCCTCCAAAGATTTTCTATTGGGTTCAGGTCTGGAGACTGGCTAGGCCACTCCAGGACCTTGAGATGCTTCTTACGGAGCAACTCCTTAGTTGCCCTGGCTGTGTGTTTCGGGTCATTGTCATGCTGGAAGACAAACCACAATCCATCTTCAATGCTCTTACTGAGGGAAGGAGGTTGTTGGCCAAGATCTCGCGATACATGGCCCCATCCTTCCTCTCCTCAATACGGTGCAGTCGTCCTGTCCCCTTTGCAGAAAAGCATCCCCAAAGAATGATGTTTCCACCTCCATGCTTCACGGTTGGGATGGTGTTCTTGGGGTTGTACTCATCCTTCTTCTTCCTCCAAAAACAGCGAGTGGAGTTTAGACCAAAAAGCTATATTTTTGTCTCATCAGACCACATGACCTTCTCCCATTCCTCCTCTGGATCATCCAGATGGTCATTGGCAAACTTCAGACGGGCCTGGACATGCGCTGGCTTGAGCAGGGGGACATTGCGTGCGCTGCAGGACTTTAATCCATGACGGCATAGTGTGTTACTAATGATTTTCTTTGAGACTGTGGTCCCAGCTCTCTTCAGGTGATTGACCAGGTCCTGCCGTGTAGTTCTGGGCTGATCCCTCACCTTCCTCATGATCATTGATGTCCCCACGAGGTGAGATCTTGCATGGAGCCCCAGACCGAGGGTGATTGACCGTCATCTTGAACTTCTTCCATTTTCTAATAATCGCGCCAACAGTTGTTGCCTTCTCACCAAGCTGCTTGTCTATTGTCCTGTAGCCCATCCCAGCCTTGTGCAGGTCTACAATTTTATCCCTGATGTCCTTACATAACTCTCTGGTCTTGGCCATTGTGGAGAGGTTGGAGTCTGTTTGATTGAGTGTGTGGGCAGGTGTCTTTTATACAGGTAACGAGTTCAAACAGGTGCAGTTAATACAGGTAATGAGTGGAGAACTGGAGGGCTTCTTAAAGAAAAACTAACAGGTCTGTGAGAGCCAGAATTCTTACTGGTTGGTAGGTGATCAAATACTTATGTCATGCAATAAAATGCAAATTAATTACTTAAAAATCATACAATGTGATTTTCTGGATTTTTGTTTTAGATTCTGTCTCTCACAGTTGAAGTGTACCTATGATAAAATTACAGACCTCTACATGCTTTGTAAGTAGGAAAACCTGCAAAATCGGCAGTGTATCAAATACTTGTTCTCCCCACTGTATGTACTTCTTAGGAAATGTATGGCATAAGTATACACAAAAATATTTTCAATTCAGGTTGCTGTCTACACTCGACTGTTATGCTGTTCCGACATGTTTTAATTCGAGTAGGGAAAACAGTTCTTTACAGCAGCATACACAAAATGGTCCGTGTCACGTGGCCGTGGCTTGCTATATAAAGCAGGCAGACAGGCATCGAGGCATTCAGTTACTGTTCGACTGAATGTTAGAATAGGCAAAACGATTGTCGTTTTGCCCATTCTCGTCGGTGCCAGGCGTACCGGTTCCAGTATCTCAGAAACGGCCTCAGTCTAGGGTTTACAGAGAATGGTGCGACGAACAAAAAACATCCAGTCAGCGGCAGTCCTGCGAACGAAAACAGCTCATTGATGAAAGAGGTCGAAGGAGAATGGCAAGAATTGTGCACGCTAACAGGCGGCCCACAAACAGACAAATAATGGCGCAGTACAACAGTGGTGTGCAGAACGACATCTCGGAACACACAACTCGTATGTCTTTGTCACGGATGGGCTATTGCAGCAAACAACCACACCGGTGTTCCACTCCCTATCAGCTAAAAACAAGAAGAAGCGGCTCCAGTGGGCACACAATCACCAACACTGGACAATTGAGGAGTAGAAAAACATTGCCTGGTCCGAAGAATCCCGGTTCCTGTTGCGTCATGCTGATGGCAGATTCAGGATGTCCATATAAGCAGCATGAGTCCATGGTCGGTGGCGGTGGTGTAATGGTGATTGGGAATGTTTTCCTGGCACACTTTAGGTGTATCTGAACATAGAATCCATGCCCCGAAGAATTCAGGATGGTCTGGAGGCAAAGGGGGGTCCGACCCGGTATTAGATTAGTGTACCTAATAAACTGGCCACTGAATGTATATGGATATTCAAATATTTTCCCTCAAGGTCGCTGCCAAGATTGACCCCCTTCTTGTCAACACTGTCCCATTAGCGGCCAGACACACATACACATACACACACACACACACACACACACACACACACACACACACACACACACACACACACACACACACACACACACACACACACACACACACACACACACACACACACACACACACACACACACACACACAGACTCTGTTTTTATTCTCTGAACAAGTAGCCACAGTAATGCGGTTGGTGGGGGCAGCGGGGAGGGAGGGGGGGTTGCTGACCGACCGAAGCACCACTCTGCCCCCAGAGCACCTTTTATCAGTTTGAGTAAAGCCAATTGAGATTATCAGAGCCAGGCCTGATAACACTGTTTTCTCTCCTCTTATGAGCTGCTAATGGTGTGTGCTTAAAACAACAACAGCAGGAATTCTCCAGAGATGGAGGGAGGAGTGAAGGGATGGATGGCAGGCAGGGATGAAGGGAGGAGTGAAGGGATGGATGGCAGGCAGGGATGGAGGGAGGAGTGAAGGGATGGATGGCAGGCAGGGATGGAGGGAGGAGTGAAGGGATGGATGGCAGGCAGGCAGGGATGGAGGGAGGAGTGAAGGGATAGATGGCAGGCAGAGATGGAGGGATGTGGCCATGTGTGGAAGGGGGGGACTACACTCCCAAACCTTCTGCTAACACACAAACATCCACAGCATTGACACAACCACAGTCACCGCCTCTACATGTCCGGGGGATAACCAGACCAGAAGAGAGAGAGAGGCAGGCACACTAGGGACAGACAGGGGTTTCACCAAAACCCTCCAATCATGTTTTAGTATTTATATCTGGGGGTTTCCCTTATGGTCTTACACTGCACGGCATTACGACACACGCACCCGCGCGCGCCCAAGCACGCACACACACACACACACACACACACACACACACACACACACACACACACACACACACACACACACACACACACACACAGCGGCTCTCAGCATGGGAACTCCATGCTGTTTTCAAACAAATAATTAAAGCAAGGTTACGGGGTCTTGGGGAGGTCATTTCTGTGGATACCACTCAGAATGTGTACATTACCCAGAGAGAGAGAGCGAGAGAGACTGTTTAATGTACACTGCTTTACTAATCCACTCAGAGTCACAAAAGTAGAAAAAAGGTTCCAATCACTTCTAATTCGTAAGGGAAAAGCTTCTGTGTGTGTAAGTGTGTATGTGCATGCCTGTGAATGTAGCCTACTGTACACAGTGTCTGCTCACACACTACTTCACCCAGCATGTTTCTATCCACCAGGAACATACTGTGTCTATGTAGAAATACTCTGTCTGCCACAGGGCCAAGAGTGTATCACTTTCAAAATAAGTCCTATAGAGACATGGATTTACTGCAGCTCTGGGTGTTTTTCTATATGGGGCCTTCGCAGCATTACACAATAACAGCAACAATATGAGTCATGGAGTCCAGACAGCATGAGGCCACTTGACCCTGGCTGTCCACTGAGCTCTATCAACACACGATCCCCAGCCACTAATATCAGCTCACTCAAACAGTGGGGAGCGCCACTGCAAAGCAACCGTTTAGGTGTTAAATACCCCAGCTAGCATGTTAGCACGCTATGCTACGCTAACACCAGACCACAGTGCGTGTGTGCAAGGAAGGGGATGCCAGTTCCATAATAATGACTGCTGTCCTGTGTGAGAGAGAGAAAGAGACAGAAGTTCACGTTCAGAAGACCTTAGCCTTGGTGTTCTATTTCGTCCTGCTACTGTCACATGCTGTTTCTTCACAGAGAAATAAAGGGTTCTCAGAGAGAAGGGAACGGAGGAATGGTGACTTTGTGTTTAAATCACAACAAACCTGTCCTGCTGCTGAATCTCTGGGGCTTGCCTCTCCTCTCTCTTCTCTTTTTTTTCTTCTTCTTCACCTCCATTTTTCCTCCTCTCAATCTGTCAGAAAGGCGTTGTTTCTGGTTAACTGACTTGCGGCCACACCTGGTAACTTGTTCCTATTGTCAGCATTACTTCCCTGAGAAATCCTCATGCCTAACTATCCAGCCCTGGAGCGCAGCCAAGAGAGAGACCGAGAAAGAAAGAAAGAAAGAAAGAAAGAAAGAAAGAAAGAAAGAAAGAAAGAAAGAAATAAAGAAAGAAAGAAAGAAAGAAAGAAAGAAAGAAAGAAAGAAAGAAAGAAAGAAAAAAAGAAAAAAAGAAAGAAAGAAAGAAAGAGAGAAAGAGAGAGAGAGAGAGAGAGAGACTCACAGGGCCAATGGGCCAATCACGGGGGAGATCAGAGGGAGCCCAGCCAATGGGGAGCGGGGTCACTTGTTTGATGAGTTTGTGATGAAAGAGAGACAAGGAGAAAGTGAGAGAGAGAGAGAGAGAGAGAGAGAGGCATACTAAACATGTCTCTCCAAGAAACAAAGAGAGAAGGGGTCCTTAAAATAATCATGACACAGAAATAGTTGACAGTTAACTGTCTCCATAGCTAACCTGAACATGCCCGTTTGGAGCACCCATGCCAGAGTTAGGGGAGAGAGGGGAGGGGTGGGGGTTGGAGCGAGTTTCCGTTTGCCAGTCAAATTCCTGGGCCTCTGCTTTTGCAAGAATGATTAGACGCGACACAATCTGAACTGGAAGAAGCTTAGATTCAATCCCCCGATCATTGTTTGCCAACATCACTGTCCTCTGGTTTCTATTATACCTCATTGCTCCCATACTTCTGCTTTCAGAGATAAATAAAGATTTCAAACCTTTACTGAGTGATTGAGTCACTCTTCGCTAGAATGAGAAAATGGAAGGAGAGTCTTAGTAAAAAAAAAAAAAAAGGCTGGAGAAACATGATGCACTTTGACCTGGAAGTGTATGCAGATTAACTTGGGAGGGTGTGTTTAATACAAAGCAAACAAAGCCCAATTATCAGGCAGTCGGCAGGGCAGCCCGGGGTCCACAAGGCTGATAATCTGCTGTAGTGTAAATACAGATGGAATCTGTCCACCTGGGCGTTCCAGAAACACTGTAATAGTTTAAGCCAGCCACCAGATTGTAGCATCTATCTACAAATTTATCATAAACTATCAAAGAGGATATTTTCAAAAAGCTACTCCAGGAGACGAGGAGGAGGAGCGAGGAAGCTTTCTCCAGCTATTCATATCGGAGAGTTCCTCTCCTCTCTTCTTTAAGTTAAAACAGGAGTGAAGAGACATAAGCATTACATCAACCCCGTGTTTTGATTTAGTGCAGATGTGAAACGGAGCGAAGCCGGGAACGCTTTCTTTTAGGACGTAGGAGAAGCTGCAAGGGCCCACATTTAAGGCTGCCACTATGTTCTTCTCTCTCTCTCGCTCTCTCTCTCTCTCTCTCTCTCTCTCTCTCTCTCTCTCTCTCTCTCTCTCTCTCTCTCAAAAGGGAATAGCTTAACCTTTAATTTTCCATATACATCCACTGCCTGGTTTTCTCTCCTTATTTTCTATTACTTTTCACTCATTTACTTTTGTAACATTCCTCTCTACAAAATTGAGCAGCATTTCTCTGTCATTCTGTCTCTCAGTCATTTTTCTCTCTCTCCAACCGGTGGTGTGCAGCTAGAAGTCATTAAGAGTAGAGAGGAAAATCAGACAAAGAATTATATATTTGTTTTTTCAAACTGACACGATTTAATGAGCAGCTAATTAAAATAAATCAATAGCGCTGCGGCACTCTCTCTCTCTCTACCTCATTCTCTCTCTCTCTCTGTGGTGCAGAAGTGGGGTTACTGACTGCAGTGAGGGAAGTGGTGCTTTACTGTTGGCTTTACCTCTGATATAACTCCATATCAGCTCTTTCTATGTGTATTATCATATGTCAATAATAAGCCATCAGATGATCTATATCAGGGTTATGGGTAAGGAACGTGACTCTATCAAATACAGTGCATTCGGAAAGTATTCAGACCCCTTGACTTTTCCCCCATTTTGTTACATTACAGCCTTATTCTAAAATTATGAAACATTATTTTTTCCTCATCAATCTACACACAATACCTCATAATGACAAAGCGAAAACAGGTTTTTAGAATTTTTTGCAAATGTATTAAAAATAAAAAACATATTTACATAAGTATTCAGACCTTTTGCTATGAGACTCAAAATTGAGCTCAGGTGCATCCTTGAGATGTTTCTACAACTTGATTGGAGTCCACCTGTGGTAAATGTAATTGATTGCACACACCTGTCTATATAAGGTCCCACAGTTGAGAGTGCATGTCAGAGCAAAAACCAAGCCATGATGTTGAAGGAATTGTCCGTCGAGCTCCGAGACAGGATTGTGTCGAGACACAGATCTGGGGAAGGGTACCAAAACATTTCTGCAGCATTGAAAGTCCCCAAGAACACAGTGACCTCCATCATTCTTAAATGGAAGAAGTTTGGAACCACCAAGACTCTTCCTAGAACTGGCCGCCCGGCCATACTGAGCAATTGGGGGAGAAGGGCCTTGGTCAGAGAGGTGACTAAGAACCCGATGGTCACTCTGACAGAGTTCCAGAGTTCTTCTGTGGAGATGGGAGAACCTTCCAGAAGGACAACCATCTCTGCAGCACTCCACCAATCAGGCCTTTATGGTAGAGTGGCCAGACGGAAGCCACTCCTCAGTAAAAGGCACATGACAGCCTGCTTGGAGTTTGCCAAAACTCTCAGACCATAAGAAGGAAGATTCTCTGGTCTGATGAAACCAAGATTGAACTCTTTGGCCTGAATGCCATACGTCACGTCTGGAGGAAACCTGGCACCATCCCTACGGTGAAGCATGGTGGTGGCAGCATCATGCTGTGGGGATGTTTTTCAGCAGCAGGGACTGGGAGACTAGTCAGGATCGAGGGAAAGGTGAACGGAGCAAAGTACAGAGAGATCCTTGATGAAAACCTGCTCCAGAGCGCTCAGGACCTCAGACTGGGGCGAAGGTTCACCTTCCAACAGGACAACGACCCTAAGCACACAGCCAAGACAATGCAGGAGTGGCTTTGGGACAAGTCTCTGAATGTCCTTGAGTGGCCCAGCCAGAGCCCAGACTTGAACTCGATCGAACATCTCTGGAGAGACCTGAAAATAGCTGTGCAGCAACGCTCCCCATCCAACCTGACAGAGCTTGAGAGGATCTGCAGAGAAGAATGGGAGAAACTCCCCAAATACAGGTGTGCCAAGCTTGTAGCGTCATACCCAAGAAGACTTGAGGCTGTAATCGCTGCCAAAGGTGCTTCAACAAAGTACTGAGTAAAGGGTCTGAATACATATGGAAATATAACATTTCCGTTTTTTATGTGTAATAAATTAGCAAAAATGTCTAAAAACTAGTTTTTGCTTCGTCATTATGGGCTATTGTGTGTAGATTGATGAGGGAAAAAACGATTTAATCATTTTAGAATTAGGCTGTAATGTAACAAAATGTGGCAAAATTCAAGGGGTCTGAATACTTTCCGAATGCACTGTATTCCTGCAATTGGGGGAAGTCATAGAAAATGGGGCAGTGAGACCAAATTTTCTTACACTATCCACCAAGACTCCCTCACAACTCAACTGTCCAGTTTAGGGATGTCACTGCTGGGCCCTCCTCCCTGTGGGGTGAGGCTGGTGGTCCTAGGCTAGGGGTAATGGGGCTGACCCCTGTGTGGCGGGGCCGGCCGGCCAGACCCCAGTTGCTGACTGTCCGTCAAAACCACCTCCAGTGGGTGGGGCCACAGGGCCAGGAAGCTCACGGTTGTCGCTACTTTGATCCGGATAGCAGCAGTAGATTCTGCTCCTCACACAGCCACAACTTCCTCCGTTACTCTTCTCTTCTCCCTACTGACTGTCTTGCCCCGCGGCACAAAACCCACCTAAACCACTGGAAAACCAGAGAACAATTGGGAAACAAAATACAACAAAAACACGAGGGGGAAAAAAAGAACAAAAAACTCCAGTTTTTCTTCCCGCAACATCAACAAGCTCTGACAACTGCACCAGGGTTTTTTCTTGGCCCCGGCAGGGCTCTCAGGCATCTCCTTTTGACGCTTCGCCCTGCCCTTCTTTTTTAAGAGATATGAAAGTTATTGTTCAAATCCGCCTGGCTGAATGGAATGGACCACTGCCAATCCTGCCCCGGGCGTCAACACACCTGTATGAAAGAGGCCTTATTGTAGCAACCGGCAACGCTGCTAACCTGCACCTAGCTCTACCAGTTTTTAGGCTGTTAAGGAGGGGGAAGAATGCACGCCGGTCTCTCTCTCTCTCCTTCTCTCTCTCTTTCTATCTCTCTTCACTCAGAATACACCCCAATTGCTCCCCTCATTAATCCCCCTTTCTTTACCAGACAGTCTCCTTTGCTCTGGAATGTTTTTACTAGTGCTATTATTGTTGATTATCACCGGCAGAGGAGGGATTAGGGAGAGGAGTTGTTCTGCATCCTCTCTTTCTCCCTCTCTGTCTTTCTCTCTCTTTCCCCCCAAAGACAACATCTTATTAACATGCATAGGTGCAATAAAGGTATTCCTACCCCTGTCTGGGCAAACCGAGGCTCAGGGGGAACAACAGCTGTGTTTTCCCTTGTTTGAAGTGGAGTTGAAAACATTCAGCGCATGTCAATATTAGCCTCTGTCACGGTTCTCTGGCGCACGGGCCATGTGACAGAGGTCTTCAGCGCTGGAAGGTAACTCTTCATTCATCAAAAGCCTGCCTCTCACCTTTAAGGTTGGCCAGGGTTCTCCGTTTCATGCATGGCCAGCATTAAATACCACAGGCGCATGCTGGCAATATAAATACACACAGAGAAACACACTGCCTCAAACATGTAGGACTAGAACACATCCAAACAGAGAGAGATAAGTATATATAAATACTGGGAGATGGTTAGACTTCTTTTGCTAGATGTGTCTCAGTGTGTGTGTGTGTTTCCCCCAACCCATATAATAAGTTGGCCACCCCCCTCTTCTTTTTTCCTAAAGAGCCCCAGTGCAGGTCAGAGCCCTCAGAGCACCTGAGGCCAGTCAACTGGTCTCTGTCATTCAATTCCAGCTCAGCGACCAGGGGAAGAAAACATATTTTTGACTTTTATTGACTCCACAGAGAGACAGAGAGAGGGAGAGAGAGAGTCCTGCACACACACACACACACACACACACACACACACACACACACACACACACACACACATTAGACCCAGCCTCCTAAAATGAGTGTACGCGAGGTCCCCCGCCCACCTCCCATTCTCTGTGCTCTACAGAGAGCCTCCCCTGCCTCCCCTGCCTGCCCTGCCGCCCCTGCATTCCCTTTTCCCCACAATGCTCGGCGTGCTGGGGCCCTTTGTGTGACTCCGTGGGGAGTTCAGGTATAATCTCTGTTTTCGACGCCGCCCTCACCTCTAATCGCAGGGCCTTTTTTCTCTCTCTCATTCTGACCTCTTCTCTCTTTCCTTTCACTCTGTCCCTTTCTCTTTTTTTCTCTCTCTCCTCAGTAATCGAGAGAAAGAGATTCCGCAACTCTCTCTCTCCTCAGTGAAAGAGATTCCGCAACTCTCTCTCCCCCCTTATTGTCAGATATCAAACAGGGCGGCTTTGTGGATTACCAGGGGAAACTGATAATGACATGACAGAGGCGTGAGATTTCCAACTAAATTGAGTGTCAATTGAATGCATCGTCTAGGCAACACAAGTGTCTGCGGCATGCCAGCCAGACAGGAAATAAGGCCAATCTATTTCCTTTGCTTCATATCAAACATCTATTCCCCCTCCCTGGGTATGTCCGGCTGCTCCTAGAAGAGGGGGCCTGCAGATGGGCTTCAACCCTGTATGTTCTCCTTACGCAACACACACACACACACGTACTCACACCCACACACACATGAACACGAAATCACGCACACATACACACACTCCTGATTCTCATTTGCATGTGGAAGAGACAGAAACAGAGCCAGTGGGAGGGTAGAAGGGTGCCCCCATTTTCCTCACACTCCCTTACTAGTAACCATGAATTTAGGGCAGTGAAAATGCACAGCAGTTTGAGCAATTAAGGAGTGACACCTAAACCTGTCTGGAAGACTGCCTGGGTTCCCTAATGCCAGGACTTTGAGCTTCTGCTCCTCCTGCTCTCGCTCTTAAAGAAGTATCGGCAGGGATGAAAAACGTGTGTGTGTGTGTTGGGAAGGGGGTAGCACTGTCACACAGGCGGCCCACTGGGATGTCATCATCTTGTCATCATTGTGTGTGTGTGGCGTGTGGTAGAGTGTGTGTGAGACACAGGTAGAGAATGAGTCTGTGTGTAGTATTTTGTCTATGTTAGTGGCTGTGAGAGCCATCAGTCAAATATTGCAGGCCCTCCTCTGACTTCTCTCTTAAATAATTAATTGGACCCTCAATTACTAGAAACACACAGACGGACACACTCTCAGAAACCACAGTTTAGGGGTAGAAAGCCAGACATCAGTCCAGTGATAGAAATAGATTTGTTTGGAAGTCTGGCAGCATTGACCGTAGAGCAGTCAGATGTGTCCAGCGTCTCCCAAAGATCTCCTCTTCATTGCCTACGGCTCAGAGATAAGCTACTGTCTGTGCATGCATCTAATTTTGTCTCCTTCAGATGTGGCTAGGCCTGAATTTACAACCACACAGCCACTAAGAGATCTCAAACAAACTCTGTAGCAGAATCACATAAATATATACTTTCCCCATTAATCAAATGAAATCATAATAGAGATTTCTGTCAGTGACTGATCAATGGCCTCTCTATTCCTGATATTATGTATATCACCTCACTGACTGAGTATGGGGTAAACATAGCCCAAATGAATGAAATCATGAATAAAGAGAGAGAGAGAGTGATAGGGGATGGAGAGGGGGAGCAGGCTTACTGCAAAACAGAGACGGAGTGATAGACAGAGAAAGAGAGACGGAAAAAAGAGATTCAGACAGAGAGAGAGAGAGAGAGAGAGAGAGAGGGAGAGAGAGAGAGAGCTGTCCCCAGAGGAC